>NW_019949660.1:0-10367 GCF_002910315.2 Salvelinus sp. IW2-2015 | reverse complement strand
AGAGAGAGAAGTAGAGGTGATTACTGCTGGAGCGGAAGATTAGAATGATGTAACCTAGATGGAAAGATAAGGGTAACACCCGGTCTAGCAGTGGCTACCCGGGGAGTAGCATAAACAGATGAGAACCGGTTGGAAGATAAGTAAACGTATAGAATAGAGGATAGATAGATAGAGGAGATAAGTAACTACAGTGGAAGATAAGTAACTAACAGTGGAAGATAAGTAACTACAGTGGAAGATAAGTAACTACAGTGGATAGTATAAGTAAAAGTTGGAAGATAAGTAACTACAGTGGAAGATCATAATCAACTTTGTCCATCTTCTTGTTCTGTATCGAACAGCGGCCCTTTATAGAAATGGGAGGTAAACAACATGTTGTAGCTACAAGGGAAGATATCTCCCATTTCCTGTAAAAGGCTGCTGTTCGATACAGAACAGAAGACGGACGAAAGATAAGTTGTTACTTATTCATTAATAATCCTAATACATGGTCTTTTTTAATAAACAGCTTTTCAAGGACCCAAAGTGGGTTTCTAATGTATTAGAGAAGGACAAAAACAAAGCCACTATCAGATTGTAACTACGATTTTAGAGAACGACGGGTTTCTGGTGGTCGAGGAGGTGATATTCAATATCATTCAAATAAGAAATTCTGACAATGTCCCAGAGACAGCCGTGCCTCCATTTTAAAATCAAACAAATCCATTTTAAAATTAAAACAAAAAAAATTGACTTAGGTTTAAAAAAAAAAGAATCTGACTACATAACAACATAGTGGTCATTATTAGAAAGAGGAGGAAGGGAAGCGTTACTAAGGTACACTATAGTACATTTTGGTAGACAGAAGGTGCTCTTTGGTAAAAGGGGTAAATTGGTCATCAAAAAAAAGGAAGGACCAAGGCACTCTTCATATAATTAATTAAAATTCCTTTATTAGTACTGGCATGTTCAATAGAAAACAAAGATTTTTTAAATCCTTTCTTTTGATAATGTTAATTTTATTTGAATGGTAAATCTCTTAAGTGGGTAAATGAAGATGGCTTAGGCCTACCCACAATGCAGCTGAATCGTAGCTTATATTCAATAAGAGTGTGTGTATTGAGTTATTGAGCTGGTTTTGGCTGATCAGTGGCGTCTGTTTGTCATCTGTAGCACCATAATCTGTTGGCCTTCCATTTGGGACTTSTATTAGCCTACTGATCAACAACATTTTACATAGAAGCATCACACCAGCAGGTCACGCCTGCATGGAAGGACATCATATAGGTACTGCTGTTAGTTTGACAATATACAATAACATCTATTCAATGCAAATGGGTCCAACGTAACGTCATGATTTGGGATCACAGATGTTTAGGAAGCTAATATTTTTTTTTGTCATTTTCCGTGATCTTAATAATAATAATTCCGCTGTCAGGACTCATCTCTAAACAACTAAGCTGCCAGAACAAAATTCCAAACAACTCAATTGGCTAGTAAAGCTATCCGTCTAGACGGTGGCAGACGATGCAGCTTCGGTCTGAATGACTGATATACCCGTAGTTTGAGAAGTGAGAATGCACGCACTAGAGGTCGACCGATTTATGATTTGTCAACGCCAATACCGATTATTGGAGGACCAAAAAAAGACGATACCGATTAATCGGCCGGTTTTATTATTGTTTTTTATATATATATTTGTAATAATGACAATTACAACAATACTGAAAGAACCCTTTTATTTTCACTTAATATAATACACAAATAAAATCTATTTAGTCTCAAATAATGAAACATGTTCAATTTGGTTTAAATCATTTAAAAACAAAGTGTTGGAGAAAGTAAAAGTGCAATATGTGCCACGTAAAAAAGCTAACGTTTAAATTACTTGCTCAGAACATGAGAACATATGAAAGCTGGTGGTTCCTTTTAACATGATTCTTCAATATTCCCAGGTAAGAAGTTTTAGGTTGTAGTTTGTATTTCATAGACCTTTGACTATTGAATGTTCTTATAGGCACTATAGTATTGCCATCCTAATCTCGGGAGTTGATAGGCTTGAAGTCATAAACAGCTCAATGCTTGAAGCACAGCGAAGAGCTGCTGGCAAAACGCAGGAAAGTGCTGTTTGAATGAATGCTTATGAGACTGCTGCTGCCTACCACCGCTCAGTCAGACTGCTCTATTAAATATCAAATCATAGACTTAATTATAATATAATAACACACAGAAATACGAGCCTTTGGTCATTATATGGTTAAATCCGGAAACATCATTTGAAAACAAAAGTTTATTCTTTCAGTGAAATACGGAACCGTCCGTATTTTATCGTAACGGGTGGCATCCATAAGTCAAAATATTCCTGTTACATTGCACAACCTTCAATGTTATATGTCATAATTCTGTAAATTCTCAAATTAATTACGTTCTTTTTAGGAAAAAATGGTCTTCACACAGTTCCAACGAGCCAGGGGCCCAAACTGCTGCATATACCCGACTCTGCTTGACTGAACGCAAGAGAAGTGACACAATTTACCTAGTTAATTTGCCTGCAACTATGAATTCCTTTTAACTAAATATGCAGGTTTAAAAAATATATACTTCTGTGTATTGATTTTAAGAAAGGCATTGATTTTATGGTTAGGTACATTGGTGCAACGACAGTGATTTATTTGCGAATGCGACTTTTGTTAAAACATCATCTGTTTTGCGAAGTAGGCTGTGATTCGATGATAAATTAACAGGCATCATATTGATAATATGCAACCCAGGACAAAGCTAGTAAACTAGTAATATCATCAACCATGTGTAGATAACTAGTGATTATTTTAAGATCGTTTTTTTATAAGATAAGTTTAATGCTAGCTAAACTTACCTTGGCTCTTGCTGCACTCGCGTATAAGTGGTCAGCCTGCCACGTAGTCTCCTCGTGGAGTGCAATGTAATCGGCATAATCGGCGTCCAAAAATGCAGATTACCGATTGTGTTCTTGTTACTAACTCACTCCTGTTTCCCAGCAAAGTTTACAAAGGTGTCAAACTCCATGGAGGCAGAGTGTCTTGTGTTTTCGCTCCTCCCTTGAAATTGATTGATTAATTTAAGATCACTAATTAGTAATGAACTCCCCTCACCTGGTTTGTCTAGGTCAGTGATTAGTTAGGAACTCCCCTCACCTGGTTTGTCTAGGTCAGTGATTGTTAGGAACTCCCTCACCTGGTTGTCTAGGTCAGTGATTAGTTAGGAACTCCCCTCACCTGGTTGTCTAGGTCAGTGATTAGGTAGGAACTCCTCACCTGGTTGTCTAGGTCAGTGATTAGTTAGGAAATCCCCTCTACCTGGTTGTCTAGGTCAGTGATAGTTAGGACCTCCCCTCACTGGTTGTCTAGGTCAGTGATTAGGTAGGAACTCCCCTCACTGGTTGTCTAGGTCAGTGATGAGTTAGGAACTCCCCTCACCTGGTTGTCAGGTCATGATTAGTGGAACTCCCCTCACTGGTTGTCTAGGTCAGTGATTAGTGTAGGACCTCCCTCACCTGGTTGTCTAGGTCAGTGATTATAGTAGGAACTCCCCTCACCTGGTTGTCTAGGTCAGTGATTAGGAGGAACTCCCTCACCTGGTTGTCTACGGCTGCTGTCTCCATGTAAGGTTGTGACTAGCTGCTTAACTAGGGAACAGAACCACTGCACACTCTGCCGCTCCATGTAATGGGTTGGACTAGTGCTTAATAGGAACAGAACAGCTGACACTCTGCCCTCCATGGAATGGGTTTGGACTAGCTGGAATAACTAAGGAAAGAACAGCTGACGCTCTGCTCTCCAATGGCAATGGGTTGGACTAGCTTGCTTACTAGGAACAGAACCAGCTGACGCTCTGCCCTCCATGGATGGGTTGGACTAGCTGGATAACTAGGAAACAGAACCAGCTGAAACGCTCTGTCCTCCATGGTAATCGGGTGGACTTAGCTGCTTTAACTAGGAACAGAACCAAGCTGACACTCTGCCCTCCATGGTAAATGGTTGGACTAGCTGGATACTAGGAAACAGAACCAGCTTGACACTCTGCCCTCATGGAATGGGTTGGACTAGCTGCTTAACTAGAAACAGGAGTGGTAGCTGATGCTTTTTCAAGGAACGAAGTGGTTTCGATTGAGATAAAGGACATCAATGCTATTATACTAATGGAAAGAAGAGCTCCTTATCTTCTACTTCTCTAGTATCCACTACCGTGATCTATCATTTATCTTCTATCACTGTCTGTTTACCTAATTAATCTATCTTCATTTGGTTCTGTTTTTAAACCACCTAATTAATCTCATCTATCACTGTCTTGCTCACTGCTTTTACTATAATAGGATGTAGTGACTGGGGGAGGAAGTTGAGTTTATCTACTCTGATATAAATAGGAATGTAGAGGACTGGGGGAGGGAAGTTGATTCATGTACCTGATATAATAGGATGTAGAGACTGGGGGAGGAAGTTGATTCAGTAGCTCTGATCATAATAGGTGTAGAGACTGGGGGAGGAAGTGAAGTTTAGGAACTTGATATATAAATGATGTTAGCGACTGGGGGAGGAATTGATTCAGTACTCTGATATAAATAGGATGTAGAGACTGGGGGAGGAAGGTTGATTCAGTACTCTGATATAAATAGGGATGTAGAGACTGGGGGAGGAAGTGAGTTTACTACTCTATAATAAAATAGGATGTAGAGACCTGGAGGAGGAACGTGAGTTCAGTACTTCTGATATAAATAGGATGTAGAAGACTTGGAAAGGAGGAAGTGAGTTCAGAAAATACTCTGAATAAATAGGGATGTAGAGACTGGGGGAGGAAGGTGAGTTCAGTAACTCGAGTAATAAATAGGATGTTAGAGACTGGGGGAGGAAGTGGTTTAAGTATTCTGATATTAACTAGGATGTAGAGAACTGGGGAGGAAGAGGGTTCGTATTCTGATATAAATAGGATGTACGAGACTGGGGGAGGAAGAGGGTTTAGTACTCTGATATAAATAGGATGTAGAGACCTGGGGGAGGAAGAGGGTTCAGTTACCTGATCTAAATAGGATGTAGAGACTGGGGGAGGAAGAGGGTTTACGTATTCTGATATAATATGGATGTAGAGACTGGGGGAGGGAAGAGGGTTTAGTATTCTGAATATAAAATAGGATGTAGAGACTGGGGGAAGGAGACGTGGGTTCAGTAACTCTGATATAAATAGGATGTAGAGACTGGAGGAGGGAAGTCGAATTCAGTACTCCTGATATAATAGGATGTTAGAGACTGGAGGAGGAAGTGGGTTTAGTTGGGCTCAGAATGCATTTCCATGGAGACAGGAGTTAGACTTAGTTGATGCTATAGGCTGTGTTATGGTATCCCTGTGTTAGTGAGGAATGTGGTGGTGCCCTGGTGTTAGTGAGGGAATGTGGTGGGTTGGTAGCCTGTGTTAAGTGGAGGAATGTGGTGGTGGCCCTGTGTAGTGTAGGAATGTTGGTGGTGGCCTGTGTATGTGAGGAAATGTGGTGGTGGCCCTGTGTTAGTAAAAGGACATGTGGTGGGTGGCAACTGTGGTTATTAAGGAATGGTGGTGGTGGTAATCCCTGTGTTAGTGAGGAATGTGGTGGTGGTGGCCCTGTGGTTTAGTTTAGGAATGTGGTGGTGGTAGCCTGTGTTAGTGAGGAATGTGGTGGTGGTAGCCTGGTGTTAGTGAGGAATGTGGTGGTGGTGGCCCTGTGTTAGTGAGAATGTGGTGGTGGTGGTGCCCTGTGTTAGTGAGGATGTGGTGGTGGTAGCCTGTGTTAGTGGAGGAATGGTGGTGGTGGTCGGGCCCTGTGTTTAGTATGAGGAATGTGGTGGTGGCCCTGTGTTAGTGGGAATGTGCGTGGTGGTTTGGCCCTGTGTTTTAGTGAGGAAGGTGGGTGGTGGCCCCTGGTGTTAGTGAGGATTGTAGTGGTGGTAGCCTGTGTTAGTGAGGAAATGTGGTGGTGGCCGCTGTGCGTTAGTGAGGAATGAGTTGTTGGGTGGGCCAGTCAGGGATGCTGTTGTTGGGTGGGCCGGTCAGGGATGTGTTGTTTGGTGGGCCAGTTCAGGGATGTGGTTGTTGCGTGGGCCATGGTTCAGGGATGGTGTTGTTGGGTGGGCGGTCAAGTGAATGCGTACCTGGGTGGGCCAGTCGGGTGGCAGTCAGGGATGTGTTGTTGGGTAAGGGCCAGTCAGGGATGTGTTTGTTGGGTGGGGCCAGTCGGATGTGTTGTTGGTGGCCAGTCAGGGTGGGCCAGTTCAGGGATGTGTTGTTGGGTGGGCCGGTCCAGGGATGCTTTGTTGGGTGGGCCGGTCAGGGATGTGTTGTTCGGTGGGCCGGTCAGGGATTGTGTTTGTTTGGGATGGGGCCGGTTCAGGGATGCTGTTTGTTGGGTGGGCCAGTCAGGGTGGGCGCAGTCAGGGATGTGTTGTTGGGTGGGCCAGTCAGGGGTGGGCCAGTCAGGGATGTGTTTTGTTGGGTGTTTGGCAAGTCAGGGTGGGCCAGTCAGGGATGTGTTGTTGGGGTGGGCGAGTCAGGGATGTGTTGTTGGGTGGGCCGGTCAAGGGATGTTTGTTTGGGGTGGGCCAGTCAGGGTGGGCCAGTCAGGGATGTTGTTGTTTTGGGTGGACCGGTAGGGATGTGTTTGTTGGGTGGCCGGTCAGGGATGTTGTGTTGGGTGGGCGGTCAGGGAGGTGTTGTTGGGTGGGCCGGTCAGGGATGTGTTGTTTGGGTGGCCGGTCAGGGATGTGTTTGTTGGGTGGCGCCGGTCGGGATGTGTTGTTTGGGTGGGCCGGTCAGGGTATGTGTTGTTGGGTGGGCGCGGTCAGCGGAGGTGTTGTTGGTGGGCCGGTCCGGGAGTGTTTGTTGGGTGGGCCGTCAGGGGATTGTTTTGTTGGGCTTTGGGGGGGGCCCGGTCCAGGGATGTGTTGTTGGGTGGGCCGGTCGGGATGTGTTTTTTGGGCGTGGGCCGGTCAGGGATGTGTTGTTGTGGGTGGGCCGGTCAGATGTGGGCGGTCAGTGGATGTGTTGTTGGGTGGGCCAAGTTGGGATGTGTTTGGTTTGGGTGGGCCCGGTTCATGTGGGCCAGTCAGGGATGTGTTGTTGGTGGGCCAGTCAAGGCTTGAGTGAGAGGCTTTTGCCACAGTCGTAGGGGAGGTGCAGTACACAGTCGTAGGGGGGGTGGCAGTACCACAGTCATAGGGGAGGTGGCGTAACCATCTAGGGGAGATGCAGTACGCACAGTCGTAGGGAGGTGCAGTAACCACTAGGGAGGTGCAGTACCACTAGGGAGGTGCAGTAACCACAGTCCGTAGGGAGCGTGCAAGTACCACAGTCGTAGTTGGAGGTGCAGTACCATCACGTCGTAGGGGAGGTTGCAGTACGCAACAGTCGTCAGGGGACGGTGCAGTACCACAGTCGTAGGGGGTTGCAGTCCCAGTCGTAGGGGAGCGCAGTGCCACAGTCGTAGGGGAGGTGGCAGTGACCACAGTCCGTAGGGGAGGTGCATACCACACGTCGTAGGGAGGTGCAGTACCACTAGGGAGATGGCAGTACCACAGTCGTAGGGAGGTGCAGTACCACTAAGGGGAGGTGCAGTACCACTAGGGGAGGTCAGTACACAGTCCGTCAGGGGAGGTGGCAGCTACCACAGTCGTGAGGGAGGTTGGGGCCCAAAGTTTTTACCACAGTCCGTAGGGGGTTGCAGTACCACAGTCGTAGGGAGGTGCAGTAATCCACAGTCGTAGGGGAGGTGCAGTAACCACAGTCGTAAGCGAGGTGAGTACGCACAGTCGTAGGGAGGTGCAAGTACCACAGTCGTCGGGGAGGTGCAGTACCACAGTCGTAGGGAGGTGGCAGTACCAAGTCGCTAAGGGAGGTGCAGTAACCACTAGGGGAGGTGCAGTCCAACAGTCGTAGGGAGGTGCAGTACCACAGTCGTAGGGAGTGGCAGTAACCACAAGTCGTAGGGAGGTGGCAGTACCACAGTTCGTAGGGGAGGTGCAGTACCACAGTCGTACGGGGAGGTGCAGTGGCCACAGTCGTAGGGGAGGTGCAGTAACCACAGTCCGTAGGGGAAAGGGCAGTACGCACAGTCGTAGGGAAGGTGCAGTAGCCACAGTCGTAGGTGGAGGTGGCAGTACCATACAGTCGTAGGAGGTGCAGTACCAACAGTCGTAGGGAGGTGCAGTACCACTAAGGGGAGGTGCAGTACCAAGTCCGTAGTGGAGGTGCAGTACCACAGTCGTAGGGAGGTGCAGTACCACAGTGTAGGGAGGTGCAGGTTACGCACAGTCGTAGGGGAGGTGCAGTACCAAAAGTCGTAGGGGAGGTGCAGGTGCCACAGTCGTAGGGGAGGTGCAGTACCCCAGTCGTAAGGGAGGTGCAGTACAGCAGTCGTAGGGGAGGTCAGTGCCACAGTCGTAGGGAGGTGCAGTACCACAGTCGTAGGGGAGGTAAGTGCCACAGTCGTAGGGGAGGTGCGTGCACAGTCGTAGGGGAAGGTGCAGTGCACAGTCGTAGGGGGAAGGTGCAGTGCCAACAGTCCGTAGGGGCGGTGCAGTGCAACAGTCGTAGGGGTAGGTGCAGTGCACAGTCCCGTAGGGGAGGTGCAGTTTGCCACAGTCGTAAGGGGAGGTGCAGTGCCACAGTCGTAGGGGAGATGCAGTGCCACAGTCGTAGGGAGGTGCAGTGCCCACAGTCGTAGGGCAGGTGCAGTACCAAGTCGTAGGGGAGGGTGCAGTGCCGACAGTCGTAGGGAGGTGCAGTGCCCACAGTCGTAGGGAGGTGCAGTGCCGACCAGTCGTAGGGGAGGGTGCAGTGCCACAGTCGTAGGGGAGGTGCAGTGCACAGTCGTAGGGGGGTGCAGTGCACAGTCGTAGGGAGGTGCTAGTGGCCACAGTCGTAGGGAGGTGCAGTGGCCACAGTCGTGGGAGGTGCAGTGCCCACAGTCGTAGGGAGGTGCAGTACCACAGTCGTAGGGGAGGTGCAGTAACCACAAGTCGTAGGGGAGGTGCAGTGCCACAGTTCGTAGGGGAGGTGCAGTACCACAGTCGTAGGGGCAGGTGAGTACCAAGTCGTAGGGGAGGGTGCATGTACCACAGTCGTAGTGGGAGGTGCAGTACCACAGTCGTAAGGGAGGTTGCAGTGCCACAGTCGGTAGGGAGGTGGGCAGTACACAGTCGTAAGGGGAGGTGCAGTACACAGTCGTAGGGGAGGTGCAGGTACCACAGTCGTAGGGAGGTGCAGTGGCACACGTCGTGAGGGGAGGTGCAGTACCAACAGTCGTAGGGGAGGTGGCAAGTACCACAAGTGTAGGGCGGTGCAGTGCCACACGTCGTAGGGAGGTCTGTGGTGTCTGTCTGTCGCAGTACAAAATCAAAGCTATCCACCTTGAGGAGATCTCTCTCATCTCCTCTCTCTGTCGCATCCTCCTCTTTCTCGATCTCCTCTCTTTCTCTCTCTCCTCCCTCTCCTCTCTTCTCTCTCTTCTCTCTCTCTCCCTCTCCTCTCTCTGTCTCTGGTCTCTGTCTCTGTCTCTCCTCCCTTACTGCTCTTTCTTGCCATGCTATTGACTCCGGGTGGGGTTCCTGCTTCTACCGTCCCATTCTTCTTTCTCCTCTCTCGTGTTGTCCTGTCTCTCTTTCTGTCTGTCCTGTCGTCCTGTCCGCTGTCTCGCCCTCTCTCTTCTCAGAATGAAAATAGTTTTGTGTAGTCTCCCTCTCAGACGTGCTCTCCCCATTCACGCAATACTTCTCCTCCTGTGAACTGGTGGGATCTTCTCTTATCTCACGCTGTGTGTGTGTGTGTGGTACTCTCCGCTCTATCCGCTCTCTCTCTCTCTCCTCGGGATAACCGCCAGCTTGATTCCCCAGGCAGGGGAGAGAGGGTTGAGGGAAGGAGGGGAGATGTCAAAGGGTCCACGGTTTTTCGACTGCTCCTAATGATCAGTTTTTTTTCGGTGCTGGGCAGTTTAACGCCCGTCCAGTGGTAGGAGGGCGGTCCGTGGACTCCCGTTGTCGGGAGATATAGGACGGTCCTTGACTCCCGGGAGATTAGACGGTCCGTGACTCCCGGGAGCATATAGACGGTCCGTGACTCCGGGAAGATATGACGGTCGTGACTCCGGGAGATATAGACGGTCCGTGACTCCGGAGATATAGACGGTCCGTGACTCCCGGAGATATAGACGGTCCGTGCTCCGGGAGATATAGACGGTCGCGTGATCCCGGGAGATATAGACGGTCCGTGACTCCCGGAGATATAGACGGTCGCGTGACTCCCGGGAGATAATAGACGGTCCCGTGAACTCCGGGAATATACACGGTCCGTGAATCCCCGGAGAATCTAGACGGTCCGTGACTCCCGGGAGC
>NW_019949659.1:0-10368 GCF_002910315.2 Salvelinus sp. IW2-2015 | reverse complement strand
ATGAATAAGTATTAATTTGAGTAGGTCATCGAATAGTATTGAGTATCATAGATAGATTGAGTATTATACATAGTATTGAGCACCATGATAGTATAATTGAGTATCATGATAGTATTGAGTATTATGATAGTATTGAGCATCATGCTAGTATTGAGTATTATGATAGTATTGAGTATCATGATAGTATTAAGTATCTCCCGGGTGGCGCAGTGGTCTAGGGCACTGCATCGCAGTGCTAGCTGCGCCACCAGAGTCTCTGGGTTCGCGCCCAGGGTGGGCTGGGTTCGCGCCCAGGCTCTGTCGCAGCCGGCCGCAACCGGGAGATCCGTGGGGCGACGCACAATTGGCATAGCGTCGTCCGGGTTAGGGAGGGTTTGGCCGGTAGGGAGGGTTTGGCCGGTAGGGATATCCTTGTCTCAGTATGTAAAAAATGTAATAAAATGTATGCACTCTACTGTAAGTCGCTCTGGATAAGAGCGTCTGCTAAATGACTAAAATGTAAATGTAAGTATCATGATATTATTGAGTATTATGACAGTATTGAGCATCATGATAGTATTGAGTATCACGATAGTATTGAGTATCATGATTGTATTGCGTATCATGATAGTATTGAGTATCATGATAGTATTGAGTACTATGATGGCATTGAGTACTATGATGGCATTGAGTATTATGATAGTAATGAGTATTATGATAGTATTGAGTATTATGGTAGTATTGAGTATCATGATGTATTGAGTATCATGATATTATTGGGTATTATGATAGTATTGAGTACCATGATAGTATTGAGTATCATGATAGCTGTGAGTATTATGATGGTGTTGAGTATTATGATGGTGTTGAGTATTATGATGGTATTTAGTATTATGATAGTATTTAGTATTATGKTAGTATTGAGTATCATGGTAGTATTGAGTAGCATGATAGTTTTGAGTACTATGATGGCATTGAGTATCATGATAGTATTGAGTATCATGATATTATTGAGTATTATGACAGTATTGAGTATTGAGATGGTATCGGGTATCATGATAGTATTGAGTATTGCGATAATATTGAGTATTGTGATAGTATCGAGTATCGTGATCGTATAAATGATCGTCATGGTTTCAAGTATCGTGATGGTATCGAGGATCGTGATGGTATCGAGGATCGTGATGGTATAAATGATCGTCATGGTTTTGAGGATCGTGATGGTATAAATGATCGTGATGGTATCGAGGGTCGTGATGGTATAAATGATCGTCATGGTTTTGAGGATCGTGATGGTATAAATGATCGTCATGGTATCGAGGGTCGTGATGGTATAAATGATCGTCATGGTTTTGAGGATCGTGATGGTATAAATGATCGTCATGGTTTCGAGTATCGTGACGGTATAAATGATCGTCATGGTTCGAGTATCGTGATGGTATCGAGGATCGTGATGGTATAAATGATCGTCATGGTTTCGAGTATCGTGATGGTATAAATGATCGTCATGGTTTCGAGTATCGTGATGGGTATAAAATGATCGTCATGGTTTCGAGATTGTGATGGTATCGAGGATCGTGACGGTAATAATGATCGTCATGGTTCGAGTACCGTGATGCTATCAAGGGTCGTGATGGTATCGAGGATCGTGTGGTATCTAACATTTTGATGGTAAACCTGGTATCTGCATTGAAGTCGAAAATCTGGTATGGTGACAACACTGCTCACTTCAGTATTCAACGTTTGTCCATTAAGTTTAGGCATTAGTTCGCCGTGTTAAGGTTTGGGTTATAACAGACTAAATGTTAATGAGTGCTATAATGTATGGGATTGACCCCCGGTCCACGGAGCAATAGCCGCCAGCCTACTAGATGGTAGTAGGTGTTCACGTTGTCCATAGTGGACAGTATTGAAGACATCTCCCTACTAGATGGTAGTAGGTGTTCCGTTGTCCCTAGTGGACAGTACTGAGACACATCTCCCTACTAGTGACATAATTGAAGACATCTCCCTACTAGTGTGGACAGTATTGAAGACATGTCCTACTAGTGGACCAGTATGAAGACATCTCCTATAGTAACAGTACTGAACATCTCCCTACTAGTGGCGAATGATGCCATAGTGATATGAAGACATCTCCCTACTAGTGGACAGTCTGAAGACATCTCCTACTATGTGACAGTATTTGAACATCTCCCTACTATGGACAGTACTGAAGACATCTCCATACTAGTGGACAGTACTGAAACATCCCACTAGTGACAGTCATTAAAGAACATCTCCCTAACTAGTGACAGTATGAACAAGTACTGTGAAGTACTAACATCTCCTAACTAGTGGACATATGAAGACATCTCCCTTACTGTGGCAGTATGAAGACATCTCCCTACTAGTGGACAGTATAAGACATCTCCCTACTAGTGACAGTATTGAAAACCTAATGTGACAGTTAGCTCGCCCATACTAGTGACAGACTGAAACATCTCCATACTAGTGACAGTATGAAGACATCTCCCTACTAGTGGCCAGTATTGAAGACATCCTCCCTACAGTGGACAGATTGGAAATGACATCTCCTATAGTGGAGCAGATTGAAACCTCTCCCTATAGTGACAGTATTGCAGACATCTCCCTACTAGTGGACAGTCTAAGACAGTCGCACTAGTGGACAGTATTGAAGACATCTCCCTATCTAGTGGACAAGTATTGAAACACCCTCTGTGCAATGAACATCTTACTAGTGAGATTAAGACATCCCACTTGACGATTAGACATCTCCCTACTAGTGACCAGTTTGAAGACATCTCCCTACTAGTGAACAGTATTAAGACATCTCCCTACTAGAAAATAAACGGACAGTACTGACACTTCCCCTACTAGGTGAACAGGTATTGAAGTCATCTCCCTACAGTGGAACAGTACGAAGGACATCTCTCCTACTAGTGGACAGTATTGAAAATCTCCCTACTCGTGGACAGTATGAAGACATCTCTCCTACCTAGTGGACAGTATTGAAGACATCCCCACTAGTGGCACGTAGTTGGACACTATAGTGAAGTATTGAAGACATCTCCTACAGGACAAGTAATGAGACATCTCGCATACTAGTGGACAGTATATCTAAGTGTAATAAACATTCCCTAATGACTATTGAGCACTAATGTGGCACAGTATGAAGACTCTCCCTACTAGTGTGGACATATTGACGACCTCTCCCTACTAGTGAGATACACCTATAGCTATTGAAGACATCTCCCTACTAGCTGGACAGTTATGAAACATCCTCCCTACTAGTGGACAGTATTGAAGAATCTCCTACTAGTGGCGTACTGAAGACACTCCCTACTATGTGGACAGTATTGAAGACATCCTCCCTATATGCGACGTTTGAAGACATCTCCCCTACTAGTGAACAGTATTGAAGACACTCTCCCTACTAGGGACCAGTACTGAAACATCACCCTTAACTAGTGGACCAGTATTGAAGACTCCTCCTACTAGTGGACAGTATTGAAGACATCTTCCCTACTATAGGACAGTATTGAATAGCATCGCCCTACTAGTGCAATGAAGACATTATACTATGAATGAACATTCCTACTAGTGACAGTATGAACATCTCCCTACTAGTGGACAGTATTGAAGACACTCTCCTACTATGGCCATAATTGAAGACATCTCCCTACTAGTGACAGTATTGAAGACAATCTCCCTACGTAGTGGACAGTAATTGAAGACTCTCCTACTAGTGCATACATTGAAGACATCTCCTCTAGATACTAGTCTTGAACATCCGTACTGTGGACATAGAGCCAATCTCCCTACTATGGACAGTATTGAAGACATCTCCTACTAGTGGACATTATATCTCCCATCCTGACAGATGACATCTCCCTACTAGTGGACAGTATGAAGACATCCCCTACTATGGACAGTATTGAAGAACATCTCCCTACTAGTGACGTATCAGGACAATCTCCTAATACGTGAAGACATCTCCCTACTAGTGGACAGTATTGAAAATCCCGACAGTTAACATTCCCCTACTACGGGACAGTATTGAAGACATCCCCTACTATGGACAGTATTGAAGACATCTCCCTACTGTGAACAGTACTGAAGACATCTCCCTACTACGGGACAGTATGAAGACATCTCCCTACTTATGACAGTATGAAGACATCTCTTACTAGTGGACACAGTATTGAAACATCTCCCTACTAGTGGCAGTATTGAAAGACATCTCCCTACTGTGGACAGTACTGAAGACATCTTTCCCTAGTAGTGACAAGTATTGAAGAACATCTCCCTACTCGTGGATCAGTAATTTTGGAAGACATCTCCCCTCTCGGGACAGTATTGCAGACATCTCCCTACTAGTGGACAAGTATTGAAGACAATCTCCCTACTTAGTGGGACAGTACTGGAAGACCATCTCCTACTAGTGAACAGTCATTGCAAGACATCTCCCCTACTAGTGGATCAGTACTGAAGACATATCCTACTAGTGGACAGTATTGAAGACATCTCCTACTCATGGGACAGTAATTGAAGACATGTCCCTAACTAGTGGACGTACTGACGACATCTCCCTACTAGTGGACGCATTATTGAAAGACATGTCTACTAGTGGATCCGTATTGCAGACATGTCCTTACTAGTGGACAGTACTGAATACATGTACCTAAGAGCAAAGTAACTGATACATTCCGCTACTAAGAGGACAGTATTGCAGACATCTCCCTACTAGTGGACAAGTATTGGAAGACATCTCCCTACTAGTGGACAGTATTGAAAGGACATCTCCTACTAGTTGGCACGTAATTGAAGACCTGTCCTCTAGTGGACAGTAACTGACGACATCTCCCTACTAGTGGACAGTATTGAAAGACATGTCCTACTAGTTGGCCGTCTTGAAGACAATGTCTACTTAAGTGGACAGTTACTGAATACATGTCCTACTAGAGGACAAGTACTAAACCATGTCCTACTAGAGGACAGTACTGAAGACATCTCCCTACTAGTGGACAGTATTGAAAGACATGTCCCTACTAGTGGACAGTATTGAGCCATCTCCTACTAGTGGACAGTATTGAAGACATCTCCCTACTAGTGGATCAGTATTGAAGCCATCTCCCTACTAGATGGTAAAGGTTGTTCACTGTTGTTCGCCTCAGTGGGATCAGTAATTGAAGACCCATGTCCTGCACAATCCTGGGAACCTGGACAACGTTGAATATTTAGTGTGGATCTGGTGTGTCTCTCCTCCTTCTCTCTTCCTGTCTCTTTCTCTCTCTGCTCCTCTCCCCCTCTCCCCCTCTCTCTCTCTCTCTCTCATTCTCTCTCGTTCTCCTCTCTCCTCTCTCTCTCTCTCTTCTCTCTCTCTCTCTCTCTCTCTCTCTCTCTCTCTCTTTCTCTCTCCTCTCCCTCTCTTCTTTCTCTCTCCTCTTCCCCCCTTCTTCTCTCTCCTCTCCCCTCTCTCTCTCTCTCTCTCTCCTGTCCTCTCTCCTCTCTTCTCTCTCTCTCTCTCTCCTCTCTCTCTTCTCCCTCTCTCTTCTCTCTCTCTCTCTTTCTCTCGTCTCTCCTTTCTTCTCTTCCTCCCTCCTCTCTTCCCTCTCTCCTCTCCTCCTCTCTCTCTCTCTCTCCTCTCTCTCCTTTCTGACCATCTCCTGTCCGGTTCTCAGAAGGGTGTCATGCCTTGTTCCTCTGCTGACTTTGCCACCACCACACACAACACACACACACAGTCACACACAAACACAGTGCACAACACACCATCAACACCACACACACACAACACACACACACACACTCCAGCTGTTGAAGAAGGGTTTTATTGGAGTGCAGGTGTCCTCGTTTGTCAAAGAAGAGAAGTGAAAGAAAAGAGAGCGGAAGAGAAGGAGAGATTAAGAAGGAAGGGAGAAGAAGAAAGCAGGAAGAAGGTTAACGAAGGCAGGAGCATGAAACAAAGGAGGATGAGAGAGAGAGGAGAGATAGAAGAGCGAGGAGAGAGAGAGAGACAGAGAGAACAGAGAGACAGAGAGACAGAGAGAGAGAGGACGAGAGAGAGGAACAGAGGAGACAGAGAGAGGAGAGAGAGAAGAGAGAGAGAAAGAGAGAGATAGAGAGAGAGAGAGAGAGAGACAGAGGGAGAAGAGAGAGAGAGAGAGAGAGAAGAGAGAGGAGAGAGAGAGCAGAGAGAGAGAGAGAGAGAGAGAGGGAAGAAGGAGAGAAGAGAGAGAGACAGAGGGGAGGGAAGGGATGCTGTTACTGTGGAACATAGAGACAAGAGAGAAGAATATAATAAGAACAAGTGAGGGAGAGAAGAGAAGAGGGAGGGTGTCTTGGGAATGAACGGAACGAACCACTAGCACATCTTTACATATACACATTAAGGACGGGAGGAAAAAGGAAGAAGCGGTGAAGTGGATTTGAGAGAGAGGGATGATGGAGAGGGGAGAGAGAGAGAGAAGAGAGACAAGCAGGATGGGATGGATGGTGAGGAGGAGGAGAGAGAGAGAGAGAGAGAGAGAGCTGAATGGATGGATGGCAGGAGGGAGAGAGAGAGGGGGAGAGAGAGAGAGAGAGAGCAGGGGAGAGAGAGAGAGAGAGATGGAGAGAGATATGACACTTGGATGGATGGAGGAGGGAGAGAGAGAGGGGAGAGAGAGAGAGAGAGGGAGGAGAGGAGAGAGAACAGGAGAGGAGAGATGGTGAGAAGAGAGCGAGAGAGGAGGGATGATGGATGGTAGGGAGAGAGAGACAGGCAGGGATGGCATGGATGGTGAGGAGGAGAGAGAGAGACAGGCAGGGATGGATGGATGGTGAGGAGGAGAAGAGACAGGCAGGGCTGGTGGTGGTGGGAGGGAGAGAGACAGGCAGGGATGGATGGATGGTGAAGGAGGACAAGAGATGGTGAGGAGGAGAGAGAGAGACAGGCAGGGATGGATGATGGTGAGGAGGAGAGGAGAGAGACTACGGCAGGGATGGATGGATGGTGAGGAGGAGAGAGAGATGGTGAGGAGGAGAGAGAGAAGACAGGCAGGGAATGGATGGATTGGTGAGGAGGGAGAGAGAGATGGTGAGGAGGAGAGAGAGAGACAGGAGGGATGGTGGATGGTGAGAGCGAGAGAGAACAGCAGGGATGGATGGATGGCTGAGGAGGAGAGAGAGATGGTGAGGGAGGAGAGAGAGAGACAGGCAGGGCTGGAATGGATGGTGGAGGAGAGAGAGAGAGCAGGCAGGGATGGATGGATGGTGAGGAGGAGAGAGAGAGACAGGCATGGGATGGTGGATGGTGAGGGGGAGAGCAGAGATTGGTGAGGAGGAGAGAGAGAGACACGGCAGGGTGGGATGGGACTGGTGAGGAGGAGAGAGAGAGACAGGCAGGGATGGATGGATGGTGAGGAGAGAGAGGATGGTTAGTGGTTGAGAGGAAGAGAGAGAGAACAGGCAGGGATGTATGGATTGGTGGAGGAGGGAGAGAGAGATGGTGAGGGAGCGAGAGAGAGAGAACAGCAGGGCTGGATGGATGGAGGAGGAGAGAGGAGACAGGCAGGGATGGAGGATGTGAGGAGGAGAAGAGAGAGACACGGCAGGGATTGGATGGATGGTGGAGAGGGAGAGAGAGATGGTGAGGGAGAGAGAGAGACAGGCAGGGATGGGTGGATGGTGAGGGGAGAGAGAGAGGTGAGGAGGAGAGAGAAGACAGGCAGGGATGGTGGATGGTGAGGAGGAGAGGAGAGACAGGCAGGGATGGATGGATGGTGAGAGGAGGAGAGAGAGGACAGGCCAGGGATGGATGGATGGTGAGGAGGAGAGCGAGAGAGACAGGCAGGGATGGATGGATTGGGTGGAGGAGGAGAGAGAGATGGTGGGAGGAGAAAGAAATAAAAGTGTATAGAGAATGAAGGACGATAGAGCAGTGGCTTGAAAAACAGGAGTGATGGCAAAGGAGATGTCTTTCTCTCTCATTCTTTATCCTCTCTCTCTCATTCTTTATCCTCTCTGTCTTCTCTCTCTCTCTGTCTCTCTGTCTCTCTCTCTCTCTCTCTCGCGTCTCTCTCTCTCTCTCTCTCTTCTCTTCGTCTCTCTTCTGTCTCTCTCCCTCTCTCTCTCTCTCTGTCTCTCTCTCTCTGTCTCTCTCTCTCTCTCGCTCTGCTCTCTCTCTCTCTCTCTCTGTCTCTCTCTGTCTCTCTGTTTCTCTCTCTCTCTCTCTGTCTCTCTCCCTCTCTCTCTCTGTCTCTCAATTTATTGCAAATAGCTTTATTGTCAGGGGAAACGTATGTTAACATTGCCAAAGCAAGTGAAATAGATAATAAACAAAAGTGAAAATAAACAATAAACATTACAGTAAATATTACACTCACAAAGTTCCAAAAGATAAAGACATTTCAAATGTCAATATTATGTCTCTATACAGTGTTGTAATGATGTGGCAAAATAGATAGTTACATAATGGAAAATAAATACCATAAATATGGGTTGTATTTACAATGGTGTTTGTATGTCTCTCCTAATATGGTCCTACTGCCAATGGCAGGAGGTTAGGAAAGTCAGCTCAGTTCCAACCTCAATTTTGTTGGGCAGTGTGGCACATAGCCTGTCTTCTCTTGAGACCAGGTCTGCCTACGGCGGCCTTTCTCAATAGCAGGGCTATGCTTCACTGAGTCTGTACATAGTCAAAGCTTTCCTTAAGTTTGGGTCAGTCACAGTGGTCAGATATCTGCACTGTGTACTCTCTGTTTAGGGCCAAATAACATTCTAGTTTGTTCAGTTTTTTTTTATTAAATTCTTTCCAATGTGTCAAGTAACTTATCTTTTTTGTTTCTCATGACTTTGTTGGGTCTAATTGTGCTGTTTGTCCTGGGGCTCTGTGGGGGTGTTTGTTGTTTGTGAACAGAGCCCGGGACCACCTTGCTAGGGGCACTCTTCTCCCACGGTTCATCTCTCTTGTAGGTGATGGCTTTGTTATGGAAGGTTTGGGAATCGCTTCCTTTTAGGTGGTTGTAGAATTATGTGCAGAAGATCTAGGTATAGGCCCTCCTTGGTTGGTGACTTAAGCACCAGATCATCACCAAACAGTAGACATTTGACTTCAGATTCTAGTAGGGTGAGGCCGGGTGCTGCAGACTGTTCTAGTGCCCTCGCCAATTCGTTGATATATATGTTGAAGAGGGTGGGGCTMAAGCTGCATCCCTGTCTCAGCCCACGACCCTGTGTGAAGAAATGTGTGTGTTTTTTGCCAATTTTAAATGCAGACTTGTTGTTTGTGTACATGGAGTTTATAATGTTGTATGTTTTACCCCCAACACCACTTTCCATCAATGTGTATAGCAGACCCTCATGCCAAATTGTGTCGAACGCTTGTTTGAAATCAACAAAGCATGAACAGACTTTGCCTTTGTTTTGGTTTGTTTGTTTGTCAGTTAGGGTGAATACTTGGTCTGTCACACTGTAATTTGGTAAAAAGGCAATTTGACATTTGCTCAGTACATTGTCTTCACATTGAGGAAATGTACCAGTCTGCTGTTAATGATAAAGCAGAGGATGTTCCCAAGGTTGCTGTTGACGCATATCCCACGGTAGTTATTGGGGTCAAATTTTGTCCTGTAGTTCATTCAATATAATTGGAGAATCCTGTGGGTTCTGGTAGTCTTTAATTGTTGATTTTAAGATTTGTATTTGATCATGTTTGTTTTCTCTCTTTCTCTGTCTCTCTTTCTCTCTTTCTCTCCCTCTCTCTCCTCTCTCCCCCTCTCTCTCTCTCTCTCTCCCTCTCCATCTCATCTCATCTCCTCTCTCTCTCTCTCACTCTATATCTGTTAGTCTAACTGGGGAGAGATTCAGCCTGTGTCCCCATAGTACTATTTAATCTGGTAAAAAACTAGTGCACTTTATAGGGAATAGGGATGCCAGTCATAACCAGTCAATATACATCACGAATGTGTTGTACGAACTTTTCACAAACTGTCCCAGAGAGAGAGAGAGAGAGAGAGAGAGAGAGAGAGAGAGAGAGACGGAGAAGAGAGGAACTGATTGAGCGAGTAGAGAGAGAGAGAGAGAGAGAGAAGACTGGAGAGAGAAAGAGCAGAGATGAGAATGAGAGACAGAGAGAGAGACGAGAGAGAGAAGAGAGAGAGAGAGAGAGAGAGAGAGAGAGCAGAGAGAGAGAGAGAGAGAGAAGGAGAGAGAGAGAGGCGAAAAAAGAGAGAGAAGGAAATGGAGGGAGTGTGAGACTGAAGAGATCGAATAAGATGGGGAAATAGAATGCCCGATGAACAGGATGAGAGGTTAACAGATGGCTTTGTGTTACAGATCTTTCATTTGTCAAAGTCTTCTTTTCTTCCCCCGCCCCGCAAAGCTCTCGTCCGCGGCCGTCCCTCCAGA
>NW_019949658.1:0-15470 GCF_002910315.2 Salvelinus sp. IW2-2015 | reverse complement strand
ACCCTTTGCCTTGGATGAACAGCTTTGCACACTCTTGGCATCTCTCTAACCAGCTTCAACCTGGAATGATTGTCAACAGTCTTGAAGAGTTCCAACATATTGCTGAGCACTTGTTGGCTGCTTTTCCTTCACTCTGCGATCCAACTCATCCAAACCATCTAATTGAGTTGAATCGGGGCTGAGTTGCGGAGGCCAGCGTCAAGTCTGATGCAGCCTCCATCACTCTACTCTGTGTCAAACTAGCCTTACGCGCCTGGAGAGGTTTTTGTCATTCTGTTGAAAAAAAATGATAGTCCCACTTTAAAAAAAAAAACAAAAAAAAAAAAAAAAAAAGCGCAAGACCAAGGGAGGAATATTGGTGCAGAATCCTGTGGTAGCATAGCTGGTTAAGTGTGCCTTGATTGCATAAATAAATTAACAAGACAACTGTCACTTAGAAACGCAACCCACTAACATCACCACCTCTCCTCTGCTTCACGGTGGAAACCACACATGAAGAGATGCATCCATTCACCTCGTCTGTGTCTCACAAAGAGACATGGCGGTTGGACCAAAAACCGCTAATTTTGGATTCATCCGACAAATTACTGATTCCACCGGTCTAATGTCCATTGCTCAGATCTTCTTGCCCAGTAAGTCTCTTTATCTTTGGTTGCCTTAGTAGTGATTTCTTTGCAGCAGATTGCCATGAAGGGCTGATTAGCATCTCCTCTACACAGTGATGTTGAGATGTGTTGATTATTGAACTCTGCTGAGCATTTATTTGGGCGTAAGAATTTCTGAGGCTGTAACTCTAGTTGAACTTAATCTTGCAGCAGAGGTAAATCTGGATCTTCCATTCCTGTGGCAGTCCTCGAAGGCCAGCATCCCAGAGTTGCCTCTTCACATGTTGACGTGAGACTGGTTGTTTTGCGGCTACTATTAATGAAACGCCAGTTAAGGACTTGTGAGGCTCTGTTTCTCAAACTAGACACTAATGAACTTGTCCTCTTGCTCAGTTGTGCACGGGGCCTCACACTCCTCTTTCTATTCTTGTTAGAGGGACAGTTTCCGCGTCTGTGAAGGAGTAGTACACAGCGTTGTAGGAGATCTTCAAGTTTCTATGGCAATTTCTTCACATGGAATTAGCTTCATTTCTCAGAACAAGATATTAGACGGACGAGTTCAGAAGAAAGCGTCTTTGTTTCTGCCATTTAGAGCCTGGTCATTCGAACCCCACAAATCTGATGGCTCCAATCTCAAACTAGTCTGAAAGCAAGCGACAGTTTTATTGCTTCTTTAATCAGACACAAACAGTTTTTAGTGTACTTAACATAACTGAAAAAGGTTTTCTATATATAAATTAGCCTTTTAAAATGAAATAAACTTGGATTAGCTAACACAACTGCATGGAACACAGAGTCGATGGTGCTGCATAATGGGCCTCTGTACACCTATGTAGATATTCCATAAAAAATCATCCAATAAGCACAGATGATATCTCTGTGTGTGTGGTGTGTGTGGTGTGTGTGTGTGTGTGTGTGTGTGCGTGTGTGTTGTGTGTGTGTGTGTGTGGTGTGTGTGTTTGTGTGTGCTGTGTGTGTGTGTGTGTGTGTGTGTGCATCCCAGCTTCCTCACCTGTCTCCCGCTTCCGTTGTTCTTGTAGGGTTCATTCAGTGTTCTCTAGTTGTTCTATGAGCCTCGAGGGTAGTTCTTTTCTCTCTCCCCGCTGTCCACAAACTCCCGGGCGAAACGGTAGCCATTAGTTACGTTGTCGCCACAGCCGCCCACAGCCAATCACGCGGTAGGTCCACGGGGTCGAGCCGGCGCGCTGCATCCGCAGCGAGAGTTCTCCTTCCCGACACGCCCTGCTCACCGGCGTTCACCACGCCTGCTGCACTGATGGCATTAGGTGAAAGCTGTCTCCCTACTGGCCTGTCGGATGGACACACACACACACACAAGGCGGTTAGCCATACAATGGTAGAAGGACAAAGTGCGTCTTCAACCTTCTTTTCCCCAAGTACTCACACACACCACACACACACACTCACTCACTACACCACTCACTTCACTCACTCACTCACTCACTCACTCACTCACCACCTCACTCACTCACTCACTCACTCACTCACTTCACTCACTCCACTCACTCGATCACTCACTCGATCACTCACTCGCATCACTCCACCGATCACTCACTCACTCACATCACTCACTCACCACTCCACTCACTCGCACTCCACAACACACACCACACACACACACACACCACACACACACACACACCACACACACACACACACACACACACACACACCACACACACACACACACCACACCACACACACACACACACGCAACACACAACACACACACAACTCATACACTCCACACATACACACCAAGTGCCACTTGGGCTTAGGGCTTAGCTAGCGCTTTAAGCTGCCAGTTAACATGGGTTCTGGTTATTGATGTGTGACTACAGGACCCTACAGGGACAATAGACAATGTGGCCTGGCTCAGGAGATGAAGAGTGGGCCCCTGGCTAGAGCTGGCTAAAGCAGCACATCGTAGAGGGATGGAGAGAGAGCAGAGAGACGAGAGTGAGAAGAGAGAGAGAGAGAGAAAGAGAGAGGAGAGAGAGAGAGAGAAGAGAGAGAGAGAGAGAGAGAGAACAGAGAGAGGAGAGAGAGAGGGAAGAGAGAGATAGAGAGAGAGAGAGAGAGAGAGAGAGAGAGAGAGAGAGAAGAGAGAGAGAGAGAGAGAGAGAGAGAGAGAGAGGAGAGAGAGACGAAGAAGAGAGAGAGAGACGAGAGAGAGAGAGAGAGAGAGACAGAGAACAACCAAGGGAGGAGGCAGGATGTTTTAATAAGCTAGTGAATGGTCTTCCGTTACCAGACACCCCAGATAAAACACACAAACCACCTGAATGTATTATAGACCTTGACAAATAAATTTGTGACATGGAAGCAGTAGACTCTACAAGACTGATAAAACTACAGAGAGAAGGAAGAGCACTCTCTTGCTGGCACAATTCTTAGATGTGAGAGACAGAGAGTAGCCAACACATTGAAGCTGCCAGGTTGACTGCAGACAAAAAGTAAAGTTTATATTACTTCTCTCTCCTCTCTCTTTTCTCTCTTTCTCTCTCTTTCTCTCTCTTTCTCTCTCTTTCTCTTCTCTTCTCTCTCTCTCTCCTCTCTCTCTCTCTCTATGTGTCTCTCTCTCTCCTCTCTCCTCTCTCTCTCTCCTCTCATCGTCCTCTCTATCGACAACTCCACGTGTTACTCTCTCTCTCTCTCTCTCTCTCTCTCTCTCTTCATCTCTCACTCATTATAACACTCTGCACAGCAATGGGGAGAGACTAGATTTCCCATGCCCAAAAGCCCCCTTGAATAATCTGTCTCATGCAGTACCTACTCAGACAGAAGACGAGCCATGTGAGCAGACAGATATACCGATTCATGACTAAGCAGAGAGCACTGGTGTGTGTGACTGGACATGAGAGAGACTCGAGTCTTCTTAGTCTTTTCTTCTTCTGATTTCATGGTCCTGAATGCTATTTTCAGTATGCGTAACTTTATCGGAGTATATTTCATCACTCTCCACTGCTTAGGAGGTTACTATGCGAATCTCCCTCTCTACTGTACCTGACTTCATGGACTGCGAGTGCACCGCTTTCTTGATCATCTTGTCATGTCATTTTCTCCTGATGAGCTAGATCATACTCCGAGTCTCACCGTTCTAGCAATCCTCACGATATATGCCGTCTAGTTCCTCCAGACGGTGAAGTATCTCGTAGACTGTTATATACATCTCATTTAGTAGATCCTGACCTACTGTCCGATTATTGAGCCTGACTTAGCACATACAGTATGTTGAGAGGGATCTGAAGCTTTATATCGGGATCTCTCTCTCTCTCTTTCCTCAGCTGCGCTCTGACGTTCAGGTACATCTACATCGGTGTGAATCACTTCCTCTCCTGTCTCGTTTAGTCATCCGTCTTTCGATCTCAGCAGTCTAGACATTTGTCCGCATCTACTTCTAGTACATAACCTTCAACAGCAGTAGGAAGGAGACAAATTGCAAAAGAGTTCCTAGATTCAATGGCTTCTTCATTGCGTCATGGGGACAATGTGATAAAGCATGCCAAAGACAAGGAGGCAGTAGATGATAATACAAGACAGTGAGAATATAAAAATACAAAGTTAACAGTAGAAACGGATACAACAGTACACGAAGTTTCTATACTACAGATAAGAGAGCAGTTACGAAATGCTCTCCATACATATAAGATACACAAGTCCCTCTAACATCCCAAGCCTCGTACAAAGACTCGGTATCAAACAGGCACACAAGTTAGAACCCAACTACATAAGATCATAAAATATGGTTGTTGATTTACGAAATATGGATGTTTACTTCTATAACACTGGATTGCGCCTTTTCTTGTCATAAGGCAACCCGAGTCAACCTTGAAATCCTTATCTGCAGTTGGATGAGCACGCAACTTGTGGATATTATCCTAGCCACAAAGTATAGATATGGGAGTATATCAAAGAATGCGAGATTTAGTTTCTTAGCGCAAATCTTATTGTCGGATTACTTGTGTAATTCGTCCGCAAAGGAAAAATCGAGTCTACTCTAAATACTGATCCATAACAAATGTGGCAGAGCAGTACCTGACGCATCTTGTGAACGGACCCAGATTACAGAGTTAAAAGTGGGGCAGCATCAGTTTCCAAACTTTGCCCTCAATATTTTTGTGGGTTAGCTACAGCTCCAGTGTGTAGCGACATAGCCCAATAGCCTGTCTTGCTCCTTTGAGAGACCTAGTGTGTCTGGCCACCTGCGCGGCCTTTCCCTCCGATATGGCAAGAAGCAAGACTGAGAACTATGCAATATAGCAAAATGTGGCTCATCACAACTAAGTGCTACAGAACCTAGGAGCTTCATGTGCCTGTACAATACGTCAAGAGCATCTTCAACTTAATCCTATAAGAGATGAATCAGTCACAGTGGTCATATTGCTGCCACTATGATACTCTCTGATTTACGGGCCAAATCAGCTAATCTACAGTGCATCTGACTCTTTTGTTAATTCTTTCAATGTGTCAAGTATCTTTAATTGTTTTCTCTCATGATTTGGTTGGGTCTAATTGTGCTGTTGTCCTGGGGCTCCTGATGGAGCCGGATCGCCTCCCTGCCCTCTCTATTAATCCACAAATCCATCACTTAACGCTGACCTTCAACACGTAATCTATCCTGCGTCACCCACATTCTCACCCAACCCCATCACTACCTCGTCAACTCTCTCCACTCATCGCTCTGCAGCAATCCTCTCTCGCGTTACATCGACATTCCTCCACTCTTCCCGCAACTACATCCTAATATCTCTCACTACTCTTCCATCTCTACATCACGATCCTACCATCCCACGTGTCTTTTAATAATTATCCTATTCCACCGACTCGTCTTGCTGGCCCTCACAGCATACCTCATCTCAATCCCCCTATTACTATCTTCCCGCGACACGCAGCGCCACATCCATCGTGTAGACACTCTGCTTTGTCATACTATCCAGCTATTGTCATCGCTCTATTCTCTTCCGCAGATCCGTACATCAATCTTACACTTCTTTATTCTCACATCCTCCACCTCATCCATCCTATTCACTCATCTCTCTTCTCTCCTGCTACTTACTTAAATGTCACAGCCTAACAAGACCGTGCACACGCCTCTACCACTATACAACCCTCCCCTCTATCCTTCCCAATCCCTACTCCTACCACGCCCCCTCCTCCCATATCCGTGTCACCGTGGATCTTACACATGCTTCTTCCCTAACAGTCCCTCACTCTCACCTAATATCGCCCATCTATCACCATCACCGCTATTCTCATCTGACGCAACTCCTCCTTCTACACATTCTCCACACTCTCTACCTTCTACTAATAGCTGTCCACCTTCATACTTATCCACATCATCGCTCACTAATACGTCGCCCGCTATACCCTACATCCGCTACCTACTGTAAACTCTTTACTATTCAGCTGCCTATCAATCCTGTACCCTTTCTCTCCTTATGTCCTCTGCGCGCTGACCTCCATACATCAATTACATAATCTATCAATCCTTCTAATCTTCCCCACCATCGCACACTGTAGCGTTCCCCTACTAGCCATCGTCCTCTATACGCCTTTCCAGGGCGCATCCACCTTAGATTATACGACCTTAATACACGCCTCAACCCCTCCTCCGTCCTACTCTGCTCCTTACCCTGCAAATCCCCGTTTTCCGCTGTGTGTTTCTTGGGTCACTCTCTTATCTATCTTGCTCTCTCCCTTCCTGCTCTGTCTCTCTCTCCTCTCTGTCCACACACACACTCTCCTCTCTATCTGTCTCTCTGTCATCTCACACTCTCTCTCTGTCTCCTCTCGAATCAATTCAATTCAAAGGGCTATTGGCATGGGGAAATCTCTCCTCCCCCCATCTGCTGTGCAGGTGTTACCAATGATGTATATAAAAACCCGATTGTCGATGCTATTATTGGCCATGAGAGGCTTTGAAGCCCAGCGGTCGGCCATATTGCAGCTCCCCAGTTAGGACAGTTCCTTCCATAGAACGAATGCAATTCTACAGGGTATTTCAATAAAACATTTTAAGGACAAAATTACATGCATTTAAGTAAAATTTAGTATATAAAAATTATACTTTAATATATACTTTAATATACAGTGCGGAGAACAAGTATGTTATACACTGCCATTTTGCAGGCTTTTCTACTTACAAAGCATGTAGAGGTCTGTAAATTTTTTATCAAATAGGTACACTTCAACTGTGAGAGACGGATCTAAAACAAAAATCCAAAAAAAATCACATTGTATGTTTTTAAGTAATTAATATTGCATTTTATTGCCGATGACCATAAGTATTTGATCACCCTACCAAACCCAGTAAGAAATTCCGGCTCTCACAGACCTGTTCGTTTTTCTTTAAAGAAGCCCTCCGTTCTCCACTCATTACCCTGTAATTAACTGCACCTGTTGAACTCGTTACCTGCTATAAAAACAACTGTCCACACACTCAATCAAAACAGATCCAACCTTCCACAATGCCAAGACCAGAGAGCTGTGTAAGGACATCAGGGCTAAAATTGATGAGACCTGCACAAGCTGATGGGCTACAGGACAATAGGCAAGCAGCTTGGTGACAAGCAACAACTGTTGGCGCCAATTATTAGAAAATGGAAATAAGTTCAACGATTACGTTCAATCACCCTCGTTTTGGGCTCCATGGCAAATCTCACTTCGGGCATCAATGATCATGAGGAAGGTGGATCAGCCCCAGAAACTACACGGCAGGACCCTGGTCAATGACCTGAAGAGAGCTGGACCACAGGCTCAAAGAAAACCATTAGTAACACCACTACGCCGTCATGGATTAAAATCCTGCAGCGCACCTGCAAGGTCCCCCTTGTACAAGCCAGCGCATGTCCAGGTCCCGTCTGAAGTTGCCAATTTGACCATACTGGATGATCCAGAGAGGAATGGGAGAACGTCATTGTCTGATGAGACAAAAATAGAGCTTTTTTGGTCTAAAAACTCCACTCGCCGTGTTTGGAAGGAAGAAGAAGGATTGAGTACAACCCAAGAAACACCATACCCAAACCGGGAAAGCATGCGAGTGGAAACATCATTCTTTGATGGAATATTTCTTGCAAGGACAGGGCGACCTGCACCGTATTGAGGACAGAGGATGGATAGGGCCAGTATCGGAAGATACCTTGGCCAACAACTCCTGACCCTCATAAGAGCATGAAGATCGGGCGTGCTGTGTCTTCCAGCATGACAACGAACCCGAAACAACACAGCCAGGACAACAAGAGTGAAAAAGCATCGTCAAAGGTCCTAGTGGCCTAGCCAGTCTCCAGACCTGAACCCAATAGAAATCTTTGAGAGGGAGCTGAAATCCGATATTTGCCAGCGACAGCCCCAAAACCGAAGATCTGGAGAACCGTCTGTATGGAGGAATGGGCGCAGAAATCCCTGCTGCAGTGATGTGCAAACCTGGTCAAGAAAACACAGAAAACGATATGATCTCTGTAAATTGCCAAACAAATTTCTGTACCAAATATTAAGTGCTGCTTTATCAAATACTTGTGTCAGCAATAAAATGCAAATTAATTACTTAAAAATCATACAATGTTATTTTCTGGATTTTGTTTTAGATTTTCCGTCTCTCACAGTTGACAGTTACCTATGATAAAAAAATTACAGACCTCTACATTGCTTGTAAGAGGAAAACCTGTAAAAAATCGCAGTGTTATCAAATTACTTTTCTCCCCACTGTATATATAGTATATATATATATATATTATATATAATTTTTTTTTTAATTTTTTTTTTATGTATGTTTACCACATCAATATAATTTACAAGTATGCATCTAATGTGTCAGTAAAAAGAAATAGAGTGGAAAAAACGAAGGTATACATTAATAAATGAATTTCTATAGATCCAAAAGATTTTTTTTTTACAACTGTGGGGGATTTCAAGATGGAGGCACTACGGCTTCAACCACAACGCCCCACTATCGAGACATCAGATGTATATATACAATCAACTGGGTTACACTGACAGCGTTGGATGCGAATAACATCTCGTAATGCAATAGGTTATCACATCCTTACAGCATCGGAGCCTGGCAGGCTACCACTCTCTAACAAGGCAAATAAATAACCATGGCAGCTGACCTCTCTCACAATGTTTTGTGGGCAACTAAACACATCTGAAAAATAAATCTCTTTGACTTATATGATTTGGAAGCTTAAATAATTCCTGAGTTACGACTATTCAAAAAAACACTCTGATATATAGTCATTCAGCTAGTGACTTGACCAAATTTGGCGTCAATTGCCTGTGAATGCCACGTTGGCCAAACCAAGAAAGAGGGCATCACTTACAATGCGTCTGTCAGTAAAATAAAGATTTTTTTGGTAATATTCCATGTAACCCGCAAATCCGCAGACGCGCCCACTACACTCTGCTGCCAGACGGGCTATCTCCTGATCTCTATTATAAAGAACCGTACGCTGTAAAATCCTTGTCTGGGGGCTACTTTGAAGAATCGTTTTGTTTAACACTTTTTTGGTTGCTACATGATTCCATATGTATTATTTCATAGTGTTGATGTCTTCATTATTATTATACAATGTAAAAATAATTTAAAAAAAGAAAAACCCTTGAATGAGTAGGGGGGTCCAAACGTTTGACGGGTCCTGTATGGGTTGCGTACAGAACTATGTACTGTTTATCCATCCAGGGGTCCACAAGGTTTGACTGACCGACCCGGATGGAGGGAGAGGCAGAGACAGAGAGACAGAGAGACAGAGAGACAGAGAGACAGAGAGACAGGGAGACAGAGAGACAGAGAGACAGAGATAGAGACAGAGACAGAGAGAGAGAGAGAGAGACAGAGAGAGAGAGAGAGAGAAAATAATGAGATAAAGAACCACTTTATTTGGACAGGAGGAGGGCCCAGAAACACAAGAGTAGCTCCTAGACAAGAAGGAAGCACTCTCAGTGCCTTTTACAACATCCCCATGGTTTGCTTAGAGAGAGAGAGAGAGAGAGAACTCCAAGGTTTGCTTAGCTTTGTAATTGTTGGTTTATTTTCGTGCAAGGTCAATATGTGAATGAGATCCTAGAGGAAACCCAAAGCGCCGGCTAAACTAACAAACTAAACTCCAGAGGCTCTAAAACTCAGTCCCACATGGTMCCCTTTCCCCCTCTCGCTCGGAGTGGACAAAACATTAGGAACACCATCCTAATATTGGGTTGCACCCCCTTTTGCCTTCAGAACAGCCTCAATTCACGGACGGGGCATGGACTGTACAAGGTGTCTAAAGAGTTCYACAGGRAKGCTGGCCCATGTTGACTCCARTGCTTCCYACAGTTGTGTCAAGTTGGCTGGATGTCCTTTGGGTKKTGGACCATTCTTGATACACACGGGGAAACTGTTGAGCGTGAAAAACCCAGCAGCGTTGCAGTTCTTGACTCAAACCGGTGCKCCTGGCAYCTACTACCATACCCCGTTCAGAGGCACTTCAATTCACCCTCTGAATGGCACATATACACAATCCATGTCTCAAACAATATWTCTTTAACCTTCATCTACACTGATTGAAGTGGATTTAACAAGTAACATCAATAATGGATTTTTGATCAAGGCCATACGAGGTCAAAGGTAGTGTACTATATAGGGAATAGGGCCCTGGTCTAAAGTAGTGCACTATATAGGGAATAGGGCCCTGGTCTAAAGTAGTGCACTATATAGGGAATAGGGCCCTGGTCAAAAGTAGTGCACTATATAGGGAATAGGGCCCTGGTCNATTAATGCGATGCCTTCTAAAGTGCACTACTTCTAATTTTACAATGGGAATTCAAAATGTAAACATAAACATGTGTCATCACCTACCGTCGCATAGGCCAATCACTCATTAGCTCTGGTCCAGCGCATTCGTGCGCGTACCTTAATAACTAACCCCTGGTGAAATAAACGGTCACTAACGCCCTGGACCAGAGCTAGCCTAAATCCCAATCCCACCATGTGACTTGCTACCTATCTGCATGACGCGTCCGAACACGGATGCATTATCCACCGTGCTACAGTTCCACCGCCGCTGTCTGAACTGGTATTGGCACTCATTGATGCCCGTCTTGGCGCCCTCGCCTATGTAGACCATGTGGTCCTGGTAGAGCTGGCACAGCTTCCTCTGCCCCTGGGAGAGKCCCGTCAGCTGGCTGCACAGAGGCTGGGCCCCGATGATGTACATCTCCGGTCTCTGGATAGGGTTCATCGCTAACGACCTGCATGCACGGATGGGAAATAGGAGGTTGGTAGTTATATACAGTGTTGAGAAAATAAACGTTTAGTATAGTGTCTGGATGAGGCGTAAATAGCAAGTATTTTAGCCTATATAGCTTCAGTCAAAGATGCGCCGTTTCAATATGTCATATAAAGCGATACAATTGGCAATAATGGCAAATATGCATAAATATGCATAAATTAAATAATAAATATAAAGGAAAACATATATAGTCTATTCTACTGTGTAAATACAGACAGGTAAATATCGCATCGGTATTAACAATGAAATAATGCTGTATCGATGTCAGATGATGAGGAATATGGYTGGAATGCTCTCCATCAGAGTGGAACGTTTGGCAGCAAACTCTCCGCACAAGGTCAAGATGCGGCGTTCCACTCTGTGGAGTCCTGCGGTCTCCCCCCAGTCCACAAACAGCGTGGCCATTTGTGCGTAGCATGGGTAAATATTGTGACAAAGTCACCACATTTGTTCTCCCACTGGTCTCCTCCACGACCCAACAGAACACACGACACCACAACACATTAAACAACACACGGACTCCGCTCTCTCAAACCCCAATCACAAAACCCACCATCTGTCAATTAATGAATCAATTGCGCATGAACTAAACTACGCAACGATATAGAAACTGTACAGAGTTAATAATTTGACATGAAAAAAGTTCAACTTACAACCAGGAGTTGGCGTCCACCAGTAGATGCGAGCTGCATGCGATGAGAGCGACCGCCAGCAGTAAGTGTTGCTGGGCGCTGCTGCACGGTCTCCGGCTGGTCCTGGTCTCCATGGCCCCGTGTGCCACCGTCACCGCCAACAAACACCAACACGGGAAAGAAGTGCCCCCTCTGTGAAAAAGACGGATCAAAAACAACCTCTGTAATCCGCTGCGGGGGGGTTCCTGACTGGGTTCACAGAGATGACGATGCCGAGACAACCAAGAGTCAATATCCGATTCCGTGGAGATAAGGTGTCCTGCGCATTGTCCCCACGACTTTATTGACCTTGTACTTTGTCTAAAGTCTGTTCGGAACGCCTAATCCTAATTCCCAGTCGTGCGTAAATGTGTACAAGGAAGAAAACCTGATTGTTACGCATTAGGATCTATAGGCTAAGATGCGTTTAGTAAGGAGACAGACCCATCAGATGTGCGTTCTGATGAGGACTAACGTTAATTAAAAAACACCGTCCATGAAAAGATGACGTGGATGTTGTTGTTGATCCGATAAGATACAGGTCTCATACTGGTGTTTCCCAGGAGATTAAAAAGACGAGGCTCTTTATGAAAACATTTGAGCAAGTGTTCATTCCTTGTCTCGATCTGATCTACTTTGTAAGTTTACACTCTAAACACTGACTGCCTCTCCTCATCCCATCCCTCTCTCCCCCTCTTCTCCTCCCCCTCTTCTCCCCCTTGTTTTACGGGGCAAGGGGAGGACGGACGCCTGCGGGGACACCGTTCATGTCAAATCAAATTGTATTTGTCACATGCGCCGAATACAACATGTGTAGCCTTACCGTGAAATGCTGACTTACAAGCCCTTAAACAACAATACTTTAAGAAAATAATGTTTAAGAAAATAATGTTTATTAAGAAATATTGACGAAACAAACTAAAGTAAAAAAAAAGCAACAGAATAAAGTAACAATAACGAGGCTATATACAGTACGCGGGGGTACCGGTACCGAGTCAATGTGCGGGGGTACAGGCTAGTCGAGGTAATGGAGGTATAATGTACATGTAGTTGGGGTAACATAACTATGCATAGATAAAAACTGCGAGGAGCAGCAGTGTAAAAGAAAGGGGGGGGGGGGGTCATTGCGCAAGACGGAGACCACCCGGAGTGTCATAGTAAAACATGGGACACACCAAATGGGGGAGAGAGAGAAGTGCATTTAGAGAAACCCTTGAATTGAAATTGAGAGAGAGACAACAGTGTACGTAGCAAACAGTCATTAATGTGACTCAGACCTGATTCTGCAGAAGTTGCGCACTAAGAGCAACATCTCAACACCAAGGCCCTTCCGGTGTTTACAATGAGCATTCTGCTGTCACTAGAATACCACAGGGACCCAATTTAAACTAATCCAATAAGGATTTTTAAGCACTATTAAAATAGTCGTAATATAATTGTCATTTCTTTTTTATTGGTAAAAACAAAAGAAAAGACATGGCACCAATACAAACACCTATTTAAAACTGTGTGTGTGTGTGTGTGTGTGTGTGTGTGTGTGTGTGTGTGTGTGTGTGTGTGTACACGTTTTATTATACTCGTGAGTACCAGAAGTCCTCACAAGAATAGCAAACCTTTTGCCGGTCCTCACTTGTAAAAAGGCTTAGGGGTTAGGTTTAGGGTTAAGGTTAGTTTAGGGGTTAGGTTTAGGGTTAAGGTTAGGTTTGGGGTTAGGTTTAGGGTTAAGGTTAGGTTTTAGGGTTAGGTTAGGTTTAGGGTTAGGTTAGGGTTAAGGTTAGGTTTAGGGGTTAGGTTTAGGGGTTAAGTTAGGTTTAGGTTAGGTTTAGGGTTAAGGTTAGGTTTAGGGTTAGGTTAGGTTAGGGTTAGGTTTAGGGTTAAGGTTAGGTTTAGGGGTTAGGTTTAGGGTTAAGTTAGGTTTTAGGGGTTAGGTTAGGTTAGGTTAGGTTTAGGGTTAAGGTAGGTTTAGGGGTTAGGTTAGGGTTAAGGTTAGGTTTAGGGGTTAGGTTTAGGGTTAAGGTTAGGTTTAGGGGTTAGGTTTAGGGTTAAGGTTAGGTTTAGGGTTAAGGTTAGGTTTAGGGGTTAGGTTTAGGGTTAGGTTAGGTTTAGGGGTTAGGTTTAGGTTAAGGTTAGGGTTAGGGTTAGGTTTAGGGTTAGGTTAGGTTAGGGGTTAGTTAGGGGTTAGGTTTAGGGGTTAGGTTTAGGGTTAAGGGTTAGGTTTAGGGGTTTAGGTTAGTTTAGGGTTAAGGTTAGGTTTAGGGGTTAAGGTTAGGTTTAGGGGTTAGGTTTAGGGTTAGTTAGGTTTAGGGGTTAAGGTGAGTTTAGGTTAGGTTGAGGGTTAGGTTAGGTTTAGGGTTAGGTTTAGGGTTAAGGTTATTAGGTAGGGAAAATAGGATTTTGAACGGGAATTAATTTGTGGTACTCAGAAAAGTCCTCACAAGTTAGTAAGACATACCTGTGTCTGTGTGTGTGTGTGTGTGTGTGTGTGTGTGTGTGAGTGTGTGTGTGTGTGTGTGTGCGTTCGTGCGTGCCAGAGAGAGATTAATGGAGTTTTAACGTTTTGGAAAATGTCCCAATTCCATCAAAGTTCATGTGCGTTAAATCCCCCCTTTTACTTCGACTTGATGATTTGTTTGAATAAACGTGAGTGCTTCGAAAACCTTAATCCTCCTTTGGATAAGAAAATAAACCGGCCACAATTGAGGCTCTGAGACCAGGTTCCTCTGAAGAAAAGGCGTGTTGAAGCAGCTTTCTTTATGTCAAATGTTCGCAAAGACAAAGTAAAACGCCGTGCTGGAACGGGACCCTTTGATCTAAAGTTCCACCACTTTCTAAAGTCGGACAATTCAGAGTCCTTGATAATAAAATAGTCCATAGCCTAACAACTACAAATACGGCTTTACAGATATTTTGAACCATATGCGCATAGCTACACACGTTTGCGTATTGTTCCAGGCTGCATCACATCCGGRCGTGATTGGGAGTCCCATAGGGCAGCGCACAATTGGCCCAGCGTCGTCCGGGTTTTTTGCCGGGGTAGGCCGTCATTGTAAATAAGAATTTGTTCTTAACTGACTTGCCTCGCTAAATAAAGGTTAAAAAAAAACAACAACAAAAAACATGTTATGAGGAGCAATTAAACGAATCGAATTCAGTAACAACCGAAAAAAAGGGAAACTTTTACTTTGCACTGTGTAAAAATATAACATAGGTAATGACATTCGAATACTATCTTTAAAAAAAATTAGAAACATTTCCATTTATGTTCACAGAAAACGAAATAAACGAAGAGCTTTGTAGCTCTGCTCATGACACTTGCAGGACGCATAGGGCTCCAGCCGAGCAGGTTAACCAACTATTTCCCCAGGTCTTCCTTTTTACTGGGCTCCATTCCATAGACCAGATCAGAGAGTCATAGGGCCTTGACTGGCGCGAGAGAGACGCCACTCGATTTCCGACCGGTCTCTGCATGATAATGCCACTGTCGTCGCGCCTTTCATCTTTCCCCAAACCCCTAGGCCTACACCCCAACCATCAACTTTTCACGCGCCCGCCGTCGTCTTCCATCCTAGACCGACCCCCCCTTCCCTCCTGTAAAAGTGTCTTGACTGCCTGCAATATACATCCGATGATGTTGTTTGAATGTGTAATACGGGTGCAATAGGTCTACTCGTAGACCYTTCGTTTCCCTGTGCTTGACCCCTTTGACCTTAGTTTCAGTGGATAAAAATTCATGAATGAATTAACGCMTTTGGGTRCCCTAATAGGACACCTAATTCTCAGTGTCTTTCAAATTCACTTAAGGTGATAAATCCTTTTAGAATGACTATTAGTGTTTCACCGACACAAACACATCTCATACCTTACACCTCTCTCGACTGGTTGCATTTGTTTGCAGGACTATATGA
>NW_019949657.1:8188-10382 GCF_002910315.2 Salvelinus sp. IW2-2015 | reverse complement strand
AGCTGGGGAGGGATGGAAGACCCTTGACCTGGTGGGGGCGCTAGCTGGGGAGGGTGGCCTCCCAAACGGGATCATTCAAACCCTCTGCATCCTCCACCTTGTGGTGAATAAAATAAAGGGAATATATGTTGTAAGACACACAGAATTAACTGTTTGACTAGCATTTACTAAACATCATTACTGTAAAGTAAAAACACCAAGCCTAAACTGTATATGTTACAGGTGACTCACATAAAAGGTGTGAAGGAACAACAATACAAACAGTAAAACTTTGGAGACGAAGGTGACAACCAGAAATAAAACAATGGCCCTGAGAGTTTAGTGGTCTCTCCAATGCCCTGAGGGTTTAGTGGTCTCTCCAATGGCCCTGGAGTTTAGTGGCCCCTCCAATGGCCCTGAGAGTTGAGTGGCCTCTCCAATGGCCCTGAGAGTTAGTGCGCCCTCCTATGGCCCTGAGAGTTAGTGGTCTCTCCAATGGCCCTGAGAGTTTAGTGCTCTCCAATGGCCTGAGGTTTTAGCGTGACCTCTCTCCAATGGCCCTGAGAGTTTAGTGGCCCCTCCAATGGGCCCTGAGAGTTGAGTGGCCCCTCCAATGGCCCTGAAGAGTTTAGTGGCCCCTCCACCGGCCCTGAGGTTTAGTGGCCCCTCCAATGGCCCTGAGGGTTTAGTGGGCCCTCCAATGGCCCTGAGGGTTTAGTGCCCCTCCAATGACCTTGAGAGTTGAGTGCCTCTCCAGTGAACCCTGAGAGTTTAGTGGCCCCTCCAATGGCCCTGAGGGTTTAGTGGCCCCTCCAATGACCCTGAGAGTTGAGTGGCCTCTCCAGTGACCCTGAGAGTTTAGTGGCCCCTCCTATGGCCATGCAAGTTTAGTGGCCCCTCCAAAGTTACAAGGATGAAACTTAGAACAGCAAACAGTGAACTAATATGAAACATTGACAATAACTACTTTGGAATGATAAAACATTGAAATGACTTGTTACATAGGCCAATGTAAACTAAATCCAAAGACCAAAAAGCAGACAACTGATAAAAAAAGAAATACACATTGTAAATTGTCTATTTAAAGTCATGAAAATATTTTACTTACAGATTTAAAAGTGGTTCCAATCCTTCTTGAGAAGCTTCTACGTCGGTATAGTTATTCATAGTTGCTGTCTTTTTAGGTTCCTGTTCGATATTCTTAGTTTTTACCATATTTTATGGTAAAGCGATTAAATTAAAGCGATGAAATCTGTTTACAAMGWAATGTAGCGTGCTCGGTGCGTCTCGTCTCTGAGCCAGGTAGCAATAGTTCGCATTACGCATAAAAGGTTCTAGGCCTTGCTTTGTCCCACCCAGGTCAACTGCATATCCCTGGAAAGCTTATCTCATTGGCTACAAGACTGTTTGTCCCACCCAGGTCAACTGCATATCCCTGGAAAGCTTATATCATTGGCTACAAGACTGTTTGTCCCACCCAGGTCAACTGCATATCCCTAGAAAGCTTATCTCATTGGCTACAAGACTATCAAGGTGCCATAGTAGCCAATCCCCTGTGTAATGGATGCCTACAGCGTGTAAGCAGAGGCAACAACATATTTCGGATGCACAAAGATATGGTCACTCGGTGGACATTAGATGTTGCCATTAAGTCATACATCAGATAACATGGCAATAGGCTAGATTTGTTCCTATCAACCTAAGGATTAATTGCATACCCCCCATGTAGCTATAGCTCAAACACAAACCAAACAGAAGCTTACCTTGTAAGATGTTTGCTGTTTGGTGAAAATGTGTAAAATAAAAGTTTTGACTCTCGGGGATCAATAACGGAAGGTCACAGGCAGACAAATCAGACATCCTCATGATCTGTGGAGTTCCGGCTTTCGGTGTCGACGTCCTCCATGTTTATTTATTTCATGCTTCACAGCGCTAACCGGAATGTAGGTAGCAGCCATCTTGAAATGAGGTCACCGGCTCGGCTTACCCTTTTAAATGTGTATGCCCAAATATGGTAGTAAGTCACACCAAAGATTYGAAGGCACCGATCAATAGCCAAGATTCTCAGCTTTCCGYAGACACCMTGCTTTTRCAGATAGGGGCTAWCGTTCTMATGTCGGACTRAATTTWATAAAATAAATCAAATAGGGTCCCCAAATATTTTAAGTTACCTTTTTTGTCTTGTAATTTCCCATTTAGAAGGTGCATTGAAACA
>NW_019949657.1:0-8163 GCF_002910315.2 Salvelinus sp. IW2-2015 | reverse complement strand
AACATATAGTTTCTAGCAACCCAACTCGTTAGCTAGCATGCTATCTGAATACCACACTGAAATTAGAGGATCACTATTGTAGCTATGGCTATTCTCAAGAACAAGCAAGCCCCTATCATAGAAGCTTGTTCAACTGATCAAGCATTCCACTGCTATCTACTCAAACCATTGTCAATAAGCCGCTGATTTAATCACAAGTGCATTACAATGGATTGGAAGTATACCGAAATGTTCCATACGGACAACAAAAAAAAGCTTATTAAAGCTGATTAATAAACAGCATGATCATTACACAGGAGCACCTTGTGCTGGGACAACAAAGGACACTTTAAAATTGTTGCAGTTGCTCACACCACACAATGCCAGACGTCTCAAGTTTTGAGGGTGGGTGTAATTGGTATGCTGACTGCACGAATGTCCACCAGAGCTGTAACCGGAGACATGAATGTTCATCTCTCTACCATAAACCGCCTCCAACGTCGTTTTGGAGAATTTGGCAGTGCGTCCAACCAGCCTCACAACCCGCAGACCACGTGTAACCACACCAGCCCAGGTACTCCACCTCGTCTGAGACCAGCCACCCGGACAGCCAAGTAGCCCATGCTAACGTATCAGCATAATAAAGTATATTTCTAAAAACGAATCTTTCTCGTTATAACAGTGATAACGAAATAACAATAAAAATAGACTTCACTTCATTACGAATTATTTACTATACTATATATTATTACTCATTGTGAAGTGTTTTGGATTCTTTCAGAAGGGGAATTCTAGAACCAGAACTATCGGGAGTTGTCTATTGGTGAGAGAGGAGATGTGACACTCTCAATGTGGAGGAAGAGGGGTGGAACAACTCTGAGTCTGAAACATGGTGCTAACTGGTAGGCTGTGTTTCCTCCTAAAAACACGGAGACTATCAAAAACACACATTGGGTCAAATGCAGAGTGTATGTGAGAGTCATGTCCTTGTAATTCTCTCTGGTCTATAGCAGCTGTGCAGGCTGTCTGTTTATTCACTGACTGTCTCTCTTCCCCGGCGGACTGAGGCTTTGCCTGCTATGACTTAAGGACTGACACACAGAGCCTGTCTCTCTTCCCCGGTGGACTGAGGCCTTCACTGCTCGTCTCTGCCTCTCCTCACTTCTCCTCTCGTCTCCTCACCTCTCTTCTCGTCTCCTCTCCTCACCTCTCTTCTCGTCTCCTCTCCTCACCTCTCCTCTCCTCACCTCTCTTCTCGTCTCCTCTCCTCTCGTCTCCTCTCCTCGGCCTCTCATCTCCTCTCCTCACCTCTCTTCTCGTCTCCCCCTCTCCCTCACTCCCTCGTCCTCACCTCTATCTCTTCTCCTCAACCTCTCCCTCCTCTCCTCGTTTCTTTCCTCTCCTGTCATCTCCTCTCAGTATCTCACCTCTCCTCCCATCTCTTTCTCTCACACACACACTCTCCTCTCTCCCTCCCTCTCTCCCTAGACAGCGCTTCCCTCTCACCACTTTACATCTGTTATGGTTGTTGTCTTTCCTGCTATGTTGCTGTGGTTCCAAGGAGACAGAGAGAGGCTAAACTATGTTTGCTTTGCTTAGCTGGGCAACCTTGACTGACTGGTGGGTTAGGGTTACACAAGGCTGGTATACTGAGATAGAGAGAGAGAGAGAGAGAGAGAGAGAGAGAGAGAGAGAGAGAGAGAGAGAGAGAGAGAGAGAGAGAGAGAGAGACGAGAGAGAGAGAGAGAGAGGAGAGAGAGAGAGAGAGAGAGAAGAGAGAGAGAGAGAGAGAGGAAAGAGAGAGAGAGAGAGAGAGAGAGAGAGAGGAAGAGAGAGAGAGAGAGAGAGAGAGAGAGAGAGAGAAGAGAGAGAGAGAGGAGAGAGAGAGAGAGAGAGAGAGAGAGAGAGAGAGAGAGAGAGAGAGAGAGAGAGAGAGAGAGGAGAGAGAGAGAGAGAGGAGAGAGGAAGAGGGAGGGAGAGAGAGAGAGGAGAGAGGAGAGAGAAGAGAGAGAGGAGAGAGAGGATGAGAGAGAAAAGAGAAGAGAGAGAGAGTAAGAGAGAGAGAGAGAGAGAGAGAGCAAGAAAAGAAAGTAGAGAGAAGGCAGGAGAGAGATGAGAGAAAGAGAAGAGAAAAGAGAAGAAAACATGTATAGAGGAGACGGACCCACTGGTTGCCCTCTAGGTTTAACAGAGAGCTGGTAGCCCCATCCACCAAACTACCAGGCTGTGAAACAAGGAAGGGACTCAGGGGAATGCTAATTTGTATAGAGCAGACCTACTCACTCCATTAAATTAATCAAAACAGGAACATTTACATTTGGCTTGAAATTCAAAGGAAATTACTCTGTAACAGAGAAAAATGTCCTCCTGTGTGCTACCTATATCCCCACTAGAATCCCCATATTTTAATGAAGACAGCTTCTCCATCCTGGAGGGGGAAATCAATCATTTCAGGCCCAGGGACATGTATTAGTCTGTGGCGACCTAAATGCCAGAACTGGACAGGAACCTGACACCCTCAGCACACAGGGGACAAATACCTACCTGGAGGTGACAGCATTCCCTCCCCCATATGCCCACCTAGGCACAACTATGACAACATAACAACAAAAACGGGTCACAACTCGTCAGCTCTGTCGCACGCTGGGTATGTACATAGTTCAATGGTAGGCTTCGAGGGACTCCTATGGTAGGTACACCTATAGCTCATCTTTTGGCAGTAGCACTGAGACTACTTTATCACTGACTCAACCCAGAGTCTCTCAGAGCGTTCACAGTCAGCCCACTGACACCCCTATCAGACCACAGCAAAATCACAGTCTACTTGAACAGAGCAATACTCAATCATGAGGCATCAAAGCCAAAGGAAACTGAGTAACATTAAGAAATGCTATAGATGGAAGGAAGCAGTTGGAACCTACCAAAAAAACAATTAGGCAACAGCAAATTCAATCCCTTTTTAGACAACTTCCTGGGTAAAACGTTCCACTGCAATAGTGAAGGTGTAAACTTGGCAGTTAAAATCTTAACCAGTATATTTTGACCTCTCAGGTCCCTATCAAATCTAAAAATTCTCAAATAGAAAACCGAAGAAAATGAACAACAATGACAAATGGTTTGATAAAGAATGCAAAAATCTAAGAAAGAAATTGAGAAACCCTGTCCAACCAAAAACATAGAGACCCGGAAAACCTGAGTCTACGCCTTCACTATGGTGTAAGAATCACTAAAACCAATACAGAATACACTACGGAAAAAGAAGGAAACAGCACGTCAGAAATCAGCTCAATGTAATTGAAGAATCCATAGACTCTAACCAATTCTGGAAAATTGGAAAACACTAAACAAACAACAACACGAAGAATTATCTATCCAAAATGGAGGTAAACCACTTCTCCAATATTTTTTGCTCTTAAACAAAGATAAAAGAGCAAAAACATTATACATGATCAATACAAATCTTACGAATCAACTATTAAAGACTTACCAGAACCCCACTGGATTCTCCAATACCTTGAATGAGTTACAGGACAAAATTAAAACCTCCAACCAAATAAGGCCTGTGGTCGTTGATGGCTATCCTTAATGGAAATTGATCAAAGATACAAGACAACAAATTCCAATTAGGCTATATTAAAAACTCTTAACATCGTCCTTTAGCTCTGGCATCTTCCCCAACTATTTTGAACCCAAGGACTGATCACCGCCCAATCCACAAAAAAAGTGGATGAACAAGATATATATACAACGCCATATAACTACCGTTGTTGGAATAGCGGTCAACATGTAAACCTTGGGAATAAAGTACTCTGCAATTATTCGATTAACAGAGCAGGACTCGTGACATTTTCCTCAATGAAAGAGCAACTGTACTGAGCAAGAATGTCTGAAAATTGGCCTTTTACCAAAATTACCGTTACCAACAGACCATGATAATTCACCTACACACCCTAATTGACAACCAAAACACAATACCCCAAAAACAAAGGCAAAGTCTTCTCATGCTTTGTTTGATTACAAAGAGAAAGCCTGGTCGACTCAAGTTTGGCATGAGGGTCTGCTATAACAATTGATGGAACCAGTGGTGATGGTAAAGACATTACGACATGTATATAAATCCATTGTGGACACAAAACAACAAAGTGTGCGGTTAAGAAATTGGCAAAAAACACACACATTTCTTCTCACAGGGTCGTGGGTGAGAAGGGATGCAGCTTAAGCCCCACCTCTTCAACTATTATATCAACGAATTGGCGCGGGCACTAGAAACCAGTCTGCAGCACCCGGGTCTCACCCTACTGAATCCGAAGTCAAATGTCTTACTGTTTGCTGATGAATCTGGTGCTTTTCTTCACCAACCAAGGGGCCTTACAAACAGCAACCTTAGGATCTTCTGCCACCAGACTCTGTAACAGACCCTGGGCCCTGACAGTAAATCTCAGTAAGACCAAAATAATGGTGTTCCAAAAAAAAGGTCCAGTCGCCAGGACACAGAATTCAATCTAGACACCGTTGCCTAGAGCACACAAAAAACTATACATACCTCGGCCTAAACAATCAGCAACCACAGGTAATCTTCCACAGAGTGTGGAACGATCTGAGAGACAAGGCAAGAAGGGCATTCTATGCCATCAAAAGGAACATAAATTCAACATACCAATTAGATCTGGCTAAAAATACTTGAATCGTCATAGAGCCCATTGCCCTTATGGTTGTGAGGTCTGGGGTCCCGCTCACCAAACAAGATTTCACCAAAATGGGAACAAACAACCAAATTGTAGACTCTGCAGGCAGAATTCTGCAAAAATATCCATCCGAGTGGTACAACGTGTTAGGAACAGCCAAAAGATAATGCATGCAGAGCAGCCAATTAGGCCGATACCCACTAATTATCAAAATCCAGAAAAGAGCTCGTTAAATTCTACAACCGATCCTAAAAGGAAGCGATTCCAAACCTTCCATAACAAAGCCATCACCTACAGAGAGATGAACCTGGAAAGAGCCCCTAAGCAAGCTGGTCCTGGGCTCTGTTCACAACACACAAAACACCCACAGAGCCCCAGGACAGAGCGAGCCACAATTTAGACCCAACCAAATCATGAGAAAACCAAAAAGCATAATTTTACTATTGACACATTGGACTAAGAATTAACAAAAAAACAGTTTAGAAGGCAAACTAGGAAATGATATTTGGCCCTAAACCAGAGAGTACGACAGCTGGCAGAATACCTGAACCACTGTGACTGGACCGCAAAACTTAAGTGAAAGCTTTGACTTATGTAACAGACTCAGTGAGCATTAGCCTTGCTCTATTGAGAAATGGCCGCCGTAGGCGAAGACATGGTCTCAAGAGGAAGACAGGGCGCCAATTTGCTCTCACTGCCCACCAATACAATGACATTACGAGGGTGGTTGAGAGACGTGAGCTAGCGAACTTCCTCAACTCCTGCGCCCAATGTAGGTTAGGTGGACCATATTAGAGAGAGGCATATTTTCCCTCAGATTACACGATTCCACAAAGAATTTGAAAACAAAATCCAATTTATAAATTCTCCCATATCTACTGGGTGAAATTCCAAACAGTGTGCCATCACGTCAGCAAGATTTGTTACCTGTGTGCCCACAAGAAAAGGCAACCAGTGAAGAACAAACAACCATTGTAAAATTACAACCCAGATGCTATTATGCTTTCACTTTATTTTCAACTTGTGTGCGTTTAATCCATTTGTAGCTATGTTACAACACTGTATATTACTATATAACTCCATGACATTTTATGGAATGGTACTTTCTTGTTGTAATGAAAAACCTTCTGTATGTGTAATGTTGTACTGTTAATTCGATGGTATGATTGTATTTCACTGTTCCTGTGTATTATCTACTTCTACCACTTGCTTTAGGCATACATAGTGGTAGACACGAATGATTCCCATGCCAATAAAGCCCCTTGGAAGTTTTGAAGTTGAATTGAATGGGAGAGAAGAGAGAGACGGAGAAGTAGAGCAAGAGATAACTGAAAGACACCAGACACACACTGATTCTCCAATTACATTGGAGGAAACTACAGGACAAAAATACAAACCCTCCATCCCCAAAAAGGCCTGTAGTGTGATGGTATCCTCAATGAAATGATCAAACTATACAGACCACTAATTCCAGTTGGCTATAGTTAAACGTCTTTAACATCATCCTCAGCTTCTAGCATCTTCCCAATTATTTGGAACGAAGGACTGATCACCCCAACCACAAAATGGAGACAAATTTACCCCAATAACTACCGTTAGGATATGGCCGTCAACATTCAACTTGCCGAAATATACTCTGCATTATTATAACGCAGACTCGTACAATTTCCCAGTTGAAAACAATGTACTGAGCAAATGTCAAATTGGCTTTTTACCAAATTTTTACCAATAGGACCACTAGTTCACCCCTGCACACCCTAATAGAACAAACAAACAAACCAAAACAAAGGCAAAGTCTTCTCATGATTTGTTGGTTTCAAGAATATAAAGCTTTACTCAATTTGCATGAGGGTCTGCTATATCGAAGATTGATGGAAAGTGGTTGTTGGTGTGGTAAAACAACGACATTATAAAATCCATGAGCACAAACAATCACAGTGTGATGTTAAAATTTAGGCCCAAAATACACACACGTTTATTTCACAGGGCCGTGGGGTGAGACAGGGATGGCACCTCACCTCGCTACACCTAGATAGAATCTAAGTCAAATGTCTACTGTTCGCTGATGGATCTGGTGCTTCTGTACAGCCAACCAAGGAGCGCCTACAACAGCACCTAGATCTTCGAGTTAGGACACAGCTTCTGGAACGCAGACCCTGGCCCTGACAGTAAATCTCATGACATAAGAACCAAAATAAATGTACTGTTCCCAAAAGAAGGTCCAGGGTCCGAGGACTACAATACAAATTCCATCTAGACACATAGTCTGTCCTAGAAGACCACAAACAAAACGTGTAGTACATACCGTCGCCTAGACATCCAGGAAACTCCACAAAGCTGTGACACGATCTGGAGAGACATTAACAGCAGACTCGTACATTTCCTCAGTGAAAACAATGTACTGAGCAAATGTCAAATTGGCTTTTTACCAAATTTTTACCAATAGACCACGTATTCACCCTCCACACCCTAATAGACAAACAAACAAACCAAAACAAAGGCAAAGTCTTCTCATGATTTGTTGGTTTCAAAAAAGCTTTTGACTCAATTTGGCATGAGGGTCTGCTATACAAATTGATGGAAAGTGGTGTTGGGGGTAAAACATACGACATTATAAAATCCATGAGCACAAACAACAAGTGTGATGTTAAAATTGGCAAAAAACACACACATTTATTTCCACAGGGCTGTGGGGTGAGACAGGGATACACCTCACCGTACTAGAATCTGAAGTAAAATGTCTACTGTTCACTGATGATCTGGTGCTTCTGTCACCAACCAAGGAGGGCCTACAACAGAACCTAGATCTTCTGCACAGATTCTGCCAGACCTGGTCCCTGACAGTAAATCTCAGTAAGACAAAAATAATGGTGTTCCAAAAAAGGTCCAGTAGCCAGAACCACAAATACAAATTCCATCTAGACACTGTTGCCCTAGAGCACACAAAAAACTATACATACCTCGGCCTAGACATCAGGAACTTCCACAAAGCTGTGAACGATCTGAGAGACAAGGCAAGAAGGGCCTTCTATGCCATCAAAAGGAACATCAAATTTGACATACCAATTAGGATCTGGCTAAAAATACTTGAATCAGTTATAGAACCCATTGCCCATCATGGTTGTGAGGTCTGGGGTCCGTTCACCAACCAAGAATTCACAAAATGGGACAAACACCAAATTGAGACTCTGCATGCAGAATTCTACAAAAATATCCTCCGTGTACAACATAAAATACCAAATAATGCAGAGCAGAATTAGGCCGATACCCGCTAAATATCAAAATCCAGAAAAGAGACGTTAAATTCTACAACCACCTAAAAGAAAGCGATTCCCAAACCTTCCATAACAAARCCATCACCTACAGAGAGATGAACCTGGAGAAGAGTCCCCTAAGCAAGCTGGTCCTGGGGCTCTGTTCACAAACACAAACAGACCTCACAGAGCCCCAGGACAGCAACACAATTAGACCCAACCAAATCATGAGAAAACAAAAAGAT
>NW_019949656.1:0-10383 GCF_002910315.2 Salvelinus sp. IW2-2015 | reverse complement strand
GACTCTAATGTAGCATATTTGTGGGGATAATAACACCACCCTCTCTTAAATCCATCAGTTTTCTAGTTGCGTCCCAAATGCACCCGTGTTTATACCAGTGCTTTTCAGAAAGCATTCCACTAGCTTGACTTTTCCCACATTTTGTTGGTTACAGCCTCATTTAAACTGGCCTACAGAATACCCATAATATTGCCAGAGAAGCCAACAGGCTCAGATTTTACCGTGAGGACCAATGGTAACATTAAACAGTACAGAGTGTAATGGCTGTGATAGGAAAACCTGAAGGATGTAACAGATGCATTGTAGGTATCCACAATACAACTAAATGACAGTGAGAAGAGAAGCCTGACAGAATAAGAAAATTATTCCCCAAAACACGCCCGCTATTCTGTTTTAAATACGGCACTAAAGTAAACTTTGAGAATGTGGCAAAGAAAATTAACTTTCTGTCTGGCAATACATCACATGAGAACCAGTCGTTAATTTTTCAAAGGTCTGATCATTTCGGTAGCTGATCAAGGCATTAGTTATAATCATATGCTTATTATAGTATAGTACCAGTAGGGTTTTTGATCAAAATGACTTAGATAGAGTAAATTATCTGGAGGAAAACTGGTTCATTCTAGCTTTCCAACAGACCACTGGTGACAAATTCACCTTTCAGCAGGGACAATAACCTAAAACACAAGGTCAAATATACACTCAGTCGCTTACCAAGATGACATGAATGTTCCTCTCGCAACTCACACGTGTAATGCCCAAGGTGAATACAAACCATGTATTGACTCAAGGGTTGAATACTTATGTAAATTAATAATGTATCTTAATTTCAAATAAATGTGTAAAACTTTCTTAAAACATTGTTTCACTTTGTCATTATATGGGTATTGTTGTAGATGGGTGAGACTTACATATATTTTTATGCAGGCTGTACACAACCCGATCTGAAGGCCACTGTCGTGCACTACTTTCCAGAGCCCTATCCAAAGGACGTGCCACATAGGAGATAGGGGTACTTGGAGGCAGCCGAGTTCTAACAAACCGCTCTACGCCTTGAAGGAAAGCTCCTGTTAATTTAGTAAGATGTAAGAAAGTTTCCCTCTACACTTACCCCATATTCGCAGACGGGAACACAGCACGCTCTCTCACAACAACCACAACTTTTTACAGCTAGTAAGGAATGATAGGAATATTTAACGGTTGAAGCAGAGCTTCCTTCTTTCCTGGTTCCCTGTTTAACCTCTCATGATAACACTATCTAATGTATGGGGCAGCGATGTATGTTGTGTTCTTGTGTGTGTGTGTGTGTGTGTGTGTGTGTGTGTGTGTGTGTTGTGGTGGTGTGTGTTAAACCTAAAATGACAGTAATATAATGAGCAGGCCCCAGGTAACAGCCCTTTCCGTTAGGGCTTGCCAGCCATGTAGATGTGCAAATGGTTTGGCGGCGGTAGTTGTGAAGAGTGTCATGGAATTAGTGGTGAGAGTACCATGGTGCTTCTGGGATTTAAATCTTTTATTGCAAGGTTGATTAGTGGACGTCTTTTTAAAACGTGAGATTTATATCATTATTTTCTACAAGGTGTGGGTGTTTCTCTCTCTCTCTGTGTGTGTGTTTCATTTTTTATTTTTTTTATTACCTGTCTTTCTGAGAAGAGGATTTCATTTTGAATTAAAATTTAACTCACATTATCCTACTAGCAGATATATTATGGCAGAATAATATTTGTCTGTCATAAATCAGGTCCTGGTAAATTATATTCCCCCTCCCACTGGTTGACAGGTGGAATATTGGGCTTGTTCTAGGCCTTGTTAAGCACTGTATGGGTTGGATTTTTCACACACAGAACATTTATTGACACACACACAAGCACACACACACAGACACACACACAGACACGCAGGAAGGCACACAAGCACACACACACACACAGACACGCAGACACACAGGAAGGCACACAAGCACACACACACCAACACACATAAAGCTGCTACAGACTACCAAGTGCTGACAGTCAGTTTCTGGATAACATGAAAATGCTTGATAATGTATGTGATATCAACAGAGAGGTATATGTTCTGGGTGATTTAAATATTGACTGGCTTTCATCAAGTTGCCCACTCAAGAAAAAGCTTCACACTGTAACCAGTGCCTACAACCTGGTTCAGGTTATCAGTCAACCTACCAGGCTATTTACAAACAGCACAGGAATGAAATCATCAACATGTATTGATCACACCTTTACTAATGTTGCAGAAATTTGCTTTAAAGCGGTATCCAAATCCATCGGATGTAGTGATCACAATAGTAGCCATATCTAGGAAAACCAAAGTCCCAAAGGCTGGGCCTAATATAGTGTATAAGGCGTCATACAATACATTTTGTAGCGATTACAATGTTGTCGATGTAAATAATATTTGTTGGTCCYTGGTGTGTAATGAGGAGCAACCAGACGCTGCACTTGACACATTTATGAAATGGCTTACTCCAGTTGCTAATAAGCAGCACCCATTAAGAAAATGACTGTATAAACTATTAACCCTGTGGGTTGATGAGGAATGAAAAATGGTATGGTTGAGTTGGATGAGGCAAAAGGAATGTCAAATAAGTCTGGCTGCACAACCGATTGGCAAACGTACTGCAAATTGAGAAATCATGTGACTAAACTGAATAACATTTTAAAGAAACTCTACAATGAGACAAAGATCAATGACATAATGAATGATAGTAAAAAGRTTTGGASCTTAAATMACATTTTGGGCAAAATGGCAAACTCCACTCATTCATTGAATCGGATGGCTCATTCAACACAAAACCCACTGATATTGCCAATAACTTTAATGATTTTTTTCATTGGCAAGATTAGCAAATTTAGGCATGACATGCCAGTGACAAACGCTGACACTACACATCCAAGTATAACTGATCAAATTATGAAAGACAAGCATTGTTATTTAGAATTCTGTAAAGTGAGTGTGGAAGAGGTGAAAAAATGGATTGTTGTCTCAACGATGACAAGCCACCGGGGTCAGACAACTTGGATGTAAAATGACTGAGGATAATTGCAGATGATATTGCCACTGCTATTTGCCACATCTTCAATCTAAGGCTTCTAGAAGTGTGTGCCCTCAGACCTGGAGGGAAGCTAAAGTCATTCCTCTACCCAAGAATAGTAAAGCCCCCTTTACTGGCTCAAATAGCCCACCAATCAGCCTGTTACCAACCTTACTAAACTTCTGGAATAAAATGGTGTTTGACCAGATACAATGCTATTTTACTGTAAACAAATTGACAACAGACTTTCAGCATTACTGATTATTGGCTGAGAGAAATTGCTGATAAAAAGCTGTTTACTTTAATGACATTATCGATCATATTCTGCTGATGGAAAAACATGTGTGTTATGGCTTTACACCCCCTGCTATAATGTGGATAAAGAGTTACTTGTGTAACAGAACACAGAGGGTGTTCTTTAATGGAAGCCTCTCCAACATAATCCAGGTAGAATCAGGAATTCAGCTGTCTGGATGACTCAACACTATTGACGTCAGCTACTACAGAGAGTGAAATCACTGCAACACTTAATGAAGAGCTGCAGTTAAAACCTACATATACAGGCTATAGTAAAACCTACATAGACAGGCTATGGTAAAACCTACATAGACAGGGCTATGGTAAAACCTACATAGACAGGGCTATAGTAAAACCTACATAGACAGGGCTATAGTAAAACCTACATAGACAGGCTTTGGTAATCCTACATAGACAGGCTATTGTAAAACCTACATAGACAGGGCTATGGAAAACCTACGTAGACAGCTATGGTAAAACCTACATAGACAGGCTATGGTAAAACCTACATAGCAGGGCTATGTAAAACCTACATATACAGGCTATAGTGAACCTACATAGACAGGCTTATGGTAAACTCAAGACAGCATGTAAAACCTACATAGACAGGCTATGGTAAAACCTACATAGACAGGCTATGGTAAACCTACATAGACAGGCTATGGTAAAACAACATAGACAGGCTATATGGTAAATCCACATAGACAGGCTATGGTAAAACCTACATAGACAGGCTATGGTAAAACCTACATAGACAGGCTATGGTAAACACATATACAGTTATGGTAAAACCTACATAGACAGGCTATGGTAAAACCTACATAGACAGGCTATGGTAAAAACCTACATAGACAGGCTATGGTAAAACCTACCGTAGAGGCTATGGTAATCAAGACCTTTATCTTTCCCCTTCCCTCCTCCTCCCAGCCTTCATCCTCATTTCTTCTCCCTTCATCTCTCTTCATGTCACTTCCCCTTTTAAAATGTTTTTCCGCTTACTATGATCGCTACTCACTCCCCCATATTCCCCTAAACCGTTCTCTCTTTCACTCTCCCTCCTGACTTTCCTCTCTCTCAATTCAAGGGATTTATTGTCATGGGAAACATATGTTAACATTGCAAAAGCAAGTAAAGTAGATAATATACAAAGTGAAATAAACAATCAAAATTACAAGTAAACATTACACACATAAGTCCAAAGAATAAAGACATTTCAAATGTCGTAGTATATACATATACAGTGTTGTAACGTGTACAAATGGTTAAAGTACAAAAGGGAAAATAAATAAGCATAAATATGGGTTGTATTTACAATGGGTTTGTTCTTCACTGGTTGCCCTTTTCTTGTGGCAACAGGTCACAAATCTTGCTCTGTATGGCACACTGTGGTATTTCACCCAGTAGATATGGTGGTTATTCAAAATCGGATTTGTTTCTAATTCTTTGTGGGTCTGTGTAATCTGAGGGAAATATGTTTCTTAATATGGTCGTACATTGGGCAGGAGGTTAGGAAGTGCAGCTCAGTTTCCTCCTTCATTTGTGGGCAGTGTGCACATAGCCTGTCTTCTCTTGAGAGCCATGTCTCCTACGGCGGCCTTTCTCAATAGCAAGGCTATGCTCACTGAGTCTGTACATAGTCAAAGTTGTCCTTAAGTTTGGGTCAGTCACAGTGGTCAGGTATTCTGCCTGTGTGACTTAGCTTGCTTAGGGGACTCTTCTCTAGGTTCATCTCTCGGTGATGCTTTGTGTTTGATGAAGGTTTGGGAGTCGCTTCCTTTTAGGTTGTTTAGAATTTAACGGCTCTTTTCTGGATTTTGATAATTAGTGGGTATCGACCTAATTCTGCTCTGCAGGCATTATTGGTGTTTTACGTTATACATCGAGGATATTTTGCAAATTCTGCATGCAGAGTCATATTTGGTGTTTGTCCATTTTTGAATTTTGGTTGGTGAGCGGACCCCAAACCTTAACCATAAAGGGCAATCGGTTCTATAACTGATTCAAGTATTTTTGCCAGATCATATTGGTATGTCAATCTATGTTCCTTTGATGGCATAGAAGGCCCTTCTTGCCTTGTCTCTCAAGTCGTTCACAGTCTTGTGGAATTACCTGTGGCTCTGATGTTTAGGCCGAGGTATGTATAGTTTTTGTGTGCTCTAGGGCAATGGTGTCTAGATGAAATTTGTATTGGGTCGGCGACTGGACCTTTTTTGAAAACACATTATTTGGTCTATACGATTTACTGTCAGGGCCAGTGTCCGGCAGATTCTGTGCAGAAGATTTAGGGTGTTGCTGTAGGCCCTCCTTGGTTGGTGACAGAAGCCACAGATCATCAGCAAACAGTAGACATTTGACTTCTGTCTCTCTCTCCTGTCTCTCTCTCTGTCTCTCTCTCTCTTCTCTCTCTCTCTCTCTCTCTCTCTCTCTCTCTCTCTCTCTCTCTCTCTCTCTCTCTCTCTCTCCCCCCCCCCCCAGACATAAATAGGATCCAGGATTTTCATCACTCCACCCTAGGTATAACCAATTTATGCTACTCCCACTAGGATCTCATCAACGGATTAACATAATAGGACTCCAGGATTACATCAGCAGATAGAATCTCAGGTACCTAGCAACAAGAGTAATTCCAGAGCACAGCACTTACCACCTGGCATGATGGAGGACCAAGCACAACTGGAGAGCAACACACTCGCGGGGATTATTATCAAACGGAGAAGATAGAGAATAATATGGAGATGCACAGAGGAGAAGAATGAAAAAAGACAGAGAGAAGGAGGAGGAGCTCGAGAGAAGCAAAGATGCGAAAGGAGAGAGAGAGAAAGATCGATAAGTGAACCAGATGATCAAGGGAGAGAGAGATAAGCGAGCGGGAAGAACGCCACACGAGAGATGAGGGAGATTGAGTTATAGAGATACGAAGGATTAGGACAGGGAGAAGACTATACAACAAGGAAAGCAGAAAATCTAAGAAGAGAGAAGTAGATGAGAAGAAAGAGTCAAGAGGAAAATTGCTAAACTAGCAGATGAGGAAAATTGAGTTATGCTTCTGCCACTAGGGATGTGTTTTGCTCCTCCAATTAACCAGACAAAGGCCAATAAAAGTTGAGGATCCTCACACGGGAATTAAAGATTATTGAGCAGGATCTGACTAAAGTCTATAAACGACCTATTCCCCTTCACAAAGGTTCACTCCCATTCGAGAAGCGTAGTACACATTACTCAAATAACACCCCGCTCAGCAAGAGTGGAGATCCTAGGACTTTAAAAACTAGATAATAAACAAAACTACGACGCTGAGAACAACCAGAGAGTGCGAACACAGATAGTGAATTAAAACAGTACATGTATAAAATGATTATTCGTTGTGAATAGGTCCCCAGGCAATCTTATATATGGTAGTAAAAAGTCATGTATAATAAAAATAGGCGATTAGGGTCCACCACTCACGCAAATAGTAAATACCAGGAACCTATTAACATAACAAAAGGTATGTAGAAGTAGAACATTTTCTCTTGCAATGTCGCATCTCGAGATCTGCATAAGTACTAACAACATCTCACAGCAAGGGCTTCGATTTCAAATGAGATTAAATTTAGCGGTCTTCGTTAATCAATCATGGGGTCTCGGTTGCCATCGAGGTACGGCGGCTCGTATCCATATCAGAGGTGCCTGTGCGAGTATGATCAATGTCGATGGCCCTCCTAGGCGTTGTATCAAACGTAAGGGGGCTCGTTCAATCAAGCTCTCAGGAGTTTTCAAAGGCGCATTCACTGTGAGGTCAAACAGGGGGCCGTGCTTCAATCAGGGGGCTTCGCTCGAAGAGGAGAGGCGAGAGACTATGCAAAGTCAAGAGGGCTATTATCAGACAGGGCACCCGTTCAATCAGGGGCTCGGTTGTCAAAGCACGGGAGGGAGCGAGCAGAGAGGAGATTCAGTCAGAAGAAGGGGAGAACCCGATCGAGATTCCAAACAGGGAGAGCGTCGTTTCAAGAGAAACAGATGGGGGCCTCGGTTCCAAAAAATCGAAGTAGAGACGAGAGGAGGATATATCAAACAGGGTGACACTCGTTGCAAAAAGAAACAAGGGGCTCGTTCGCATTGAGAAAGACCAGGAGAGACGAAATGACGTGATTGACATCGAGAGGAGAGGCTCGTTATGCAATCAAAGGCACAGGCCGGGCTGCGTTTGACAAGAGTCAAAGAGAGAGGAGGGGCTTCGGGGTTCACAAAAACAGGGGTCACGATGTCCAAATCAAGCAAGAGGGGAGTATCGTCTCCTAAATGCAAGGGCGCGTATGATGAGCATCGAATGGAGGTACAGTAGGGTAGGTTTACACCAATCAGACGAAGCTCGTTTCAAACAGTGGGCTCGTTAACATCAGGGAGCTCGTTTCACACAGGCTATCAGGGCTCGTTTCAATCAGGGGCTGTTTCAACACTCGTAATAGGGCTTCGTTTCAAACAGGTCCAAGGGGCCTTGTTTAAATCAGGGGCTCGTTTCAAACAGCTCGTTCAATCGGGGCTCGTTTCACTCGATTAGCCGAGCGATCTCTACAACCTTTGTTGATTATGATGTAGGGTGGAACTTGTGTTAAAAATGAACGGTCAAATCAAAGTGGCTTCCGGCATGTATACATAAAGCAGACAATTGCACTCATTTACGTACAAGTCAGGAAAATAGTCGTCCTTAACAAGGACGCCATGCAGCCTTGTTACAATTGATACTACCTGGAATGTGAGATACTATTCTACAACTCCATTAAAGATGAAGAAATGATAGGTTCTCATTGAAGCGGTCATAGTTTCTACTATAGCTAATTTCTTCCTGTCGAACTTCTACCAGGAGTGGGAGGGGGTGTGTCTTCGTGACAATGATGCACAGAGCAGCTGCTCCCAATGTTGAGAGGACGCAACCATCGCAGTTACCACCTCGACACAGTAAATTGCGGATGTATGCTATCCCAGTTCCTATGCTTCATCCTTGATTGAATCATAGGCCTAACGTTTTCTTTTTGTAGCCAAGCCTAGGCTCTAGGTCATCTAGGCCTGTGACCTATGATCTTACAAAGGAATCTTGCTCTGACCACAGGCAAAACAAATTAACTACATAATTTAATGTTAAATCAGTGGGAAAACTATCAAGATATTTTTTGTTAAGGAAATCAATATCTCAAATGATCAACACACGATTAAAGGTGATAATTGAACTCAAATTTCAACCACATTAAGGGATATTGAACTCACATTTCAACACAATTAACCAGGGATTTACCCAATTTCAACAGATCATAAAAGGGATTTGAAACTCAAATTTCCAACCACAATAAAGGGATACCACTCAAGAACAACTTAAAATGATGTTCCCACCAGGACCAGTTTTTTTTTTGAAGAATTTAAAAAAAATATATATATTTTAGAAGTGTGTTTATTCAGTACCTTTAGTTTAGGTGGGTGTTAAAGTGACCTGTGTATTAAAAGTAGGGTGATCTTACAGACCCTACTTTAGTGGTGTATAGTACTTAGGTATGATGTTATCTACTTTACTAGTGAGTTTATCAGTACAAGTTTATATAGTATTATTATCAGTAACCTTTGGTTAGTTTATTAGCTAGTGGTGTTTATACCCAGTATCGTGAAAACTAAACATTCAGTAGTGGTGTTATCAGTACCGCCAGTTAAGTATAGTGTTACACAGAGTTACCCTTTAGTAGTGGGTGTTGTAATTCCGTTTCCGCTCATTATTTCTTTGGTCGTTAGCATAGTGGTGAATTTTAGTAAGTTGACGGTTTTATCAGTACCTTAGATCATGGTGTTTATTCAGCATACCTATTCTTTAGTAGTTCGTTTGTTATCAGTACGTTTATAGTGGTGTTTATTCAGTACCCGTGTTAGGTTAGTGTAAGGATTTATCAGTTACCATTTAGTAGACGTGGTGTTTAATCAGTACCATTTAAGTAGTGGTGTATTATCCAAATCCACTTTAGCTAGTAGGGTGTTTATCATGTACCTTTAGTAGTGGTGTTATCAGTTACCTCTTAGTGAGTCGGGATGCTATCCAGCTTAGTAGTTGTGTTTATGAGTACGTCGTATTGAGAGTGGTGTTATCTTATGGTAAGTGGTGAGTAACAAGTACCTCTCAATTAGTAGTGGTGTATTATCAGTACCCGGGTTTGCCCGGCCCTTCTAGTTAGTGGTGTTTAGTTTCAGTACCCGTACAGGGCCCTTTGTCGCCCGTCCTTAGTTAAGTGGTGTTTATCAGTACCTTTAGTAGTGGTGTTTATCAGTACCTTCAGTAGTGGTGTTTATCAGTACCTTCAGTAGTGATGTTTATCAGTACCTTCAGTAGTGATGTTTATCAGTACCAAGCAGTCATTTACGATCTAATACACAACCAATTGTAAGATTATGTGCATTTGTGTGTCCATGCATGTGGAGATCCGTGTGTGTGCGTGCTTGTGTGCCGGGCGACCAGACCAATCCAACACTCATCGATTCTCCTCTAATGAGGTAATACAAGTGCAACCTGAAAACCATTTAGGATGGAACAATACCCACACACACAATTCCAAGAACTCATCGAGCGACTACTGGAACCCGTCGTCACTGTGATATACCTCCCCCCCGGTTCCCGGCGGCGACCTGGGGCGAGGTGGAGAGGCGTTGAGGAGTAAAGGGAAATACAGGAGGATGGATGGACGATGATGATGAGAAGTGTCTAGTACTATTGATCTCCCACTAACAACCATTGTTCGTGATGGTTGTAAGGCTATAGAATTGGCCTACGGTGGATTCGGAAAGTTTTCAGCCTCCTGACTTTTTTCACATTTTGTTATGTTACAGACTCATTATAAAATTGATAAAATAATTTGTTTTCCTTACCAATCTACACTATACCTCATAATGATAAAGAAAAAACATATTTTTTGAAATTGATACAAAATGTATAAAAAATAAAACACTTGAATATTACATTTACATAAGTATTCAGACCCTTTCCTCAGTACTTTGTTGAAGCACCTTTGGCAGCGATTACA
>NW_019949655.1:1390-10386 GCF_002910315.2 Salvelinus sp. IW2-2015 | reverse complement strand
ACAAGTTCACATTAGTTACTGGGTAAAATAATGAACGGATTAGACTACACAGTTACTGGGTAACATATGAACAGGATTAAAGACACACAGTTACTGGGTACAATATGAACAGGATTATACTACACAGTTATGGGTAAAAATATGACAGGATTAGAATACACCAGTTACTGGGTAACACTATGAAGGATTAGACTCACCAGTTACTGGGTAATCATTGAACAGGATTAGACTGCTATCAGTTGCTGGGTAACAAATGAACAGGATTAGACTACACAGTTACTGGGTAACAAATGAAAGGATTAGATAACCAAGTTACTGGTAACAGTTTATATGAACAGGATAGACTACATCAGTTTCTGGGTACATATGAACAGGATTAAACTAACATTACTGGGGTAAATCTGAACAGGATTAGACTACACAGTTATGGGTAACAATATGAACATGATGCGACCTAACAGTTCTGGGTAACAATATGGAAACAGGATTAGAATGCGTCAGTTTACTGGGTAAAATATTGAAGGATTAGACTCACCGTTCCATCAGTCCCTGGGTAAACAACATGAAAAGAGTCAAAGCTTTGTATTGACCACGACATCGTGTTGGGTTTTGCTCAATTAAGGCAGTTTTCCGGACACAGATTACATTGCAGTGTAGAAATCGCTAAAATACCATGTGTAGCCCTAAAATATGTATTACATTTTATTCAACACTTAATAGACAATCAATACATTTTATTTGACTGGTGAAGCATATTAAGCAAGAAAATTGTAATCTATAACATTCGGACAAAGATTAAAGTTAACATCTAAATCAATACATTAGTATATGGTCCAGAAGGATATTTTAATTCTTTTATCTTATAACTTGTGGGTCCATATGTAGGCCAATGACATTCGATTCAAGAAGATGTATATGCATCGTATTCCCATGCACTGATTGATATCATCATAGGCTATTCCCATGAACTGATGAGATCATCATAGGTATTCCCATGAACTGATTGGATTATCATCATAGGTTTCCCATGAAACTGATTGATATCATATAGGCTATTCATGAAATGATTGGATTCATCATAGCTATTTCCCATGAAATTTGATGATATATATAGGCTATTCCCATGAAACTGATTGATATCATATAGGCTATTCCCATTGAAACTGATTGATATTCATAGGCCATTCATGAAATGATTGATATCATCATAGACTATTCCTGAAATGATTGATATATCATAGGCTATTCCTGAAAATGATTGATATCATCATAGGTCATTCATGAACCTGATTGATACATGATAGGCTATTCCATTGAACTGATTGATATCATCATAGGCTATTTCCATGAAAACTGATTGATATATCATCATAGGTATTCATGAAATTGATATATCATAGAATTTCCATGAAACTGAATTGATATCATATAGGTATTCCATGAAACTGATTTTGACATCATCATAGAATCTTCGCAGAAACTGATTATATAGGATCCCATGAACTGATTATTATCATCATAGGCTATTCCATGAAAACTGATTGATATCATCATAGATATTCCATGAAACTGATTAATATATATAGATAATCATGAAACTGATTGATAATCATATAGTATTCATGAAACTGATTGATATCATCATAGGCTATTCATGAATGATTGATATCAATCATAGGCTATTCCATGAAACTGATTGATATCATATAGTCTTTCTATGAAATGCAATGATATCATATAGCTATTCATGAAAGATTGATATATATAGGTTATTCCATGAACTGACTGATATATCATAGGCTATTCCATGTAAACTGTTGATATATATAGGCAATTCCATAACTGATTGTTTATATATAGACTATTCCCATGGAACTTGATTGATATCCTATATGGCCTATTCCATGAAATGATTGATATCAATATCGACTATTCCTGAAACTGATTGATATATATAGGGCTATTCATGAAATGATTTAATATCATCATAGATCTATTCCCATGAAATGATTGGATATCATATAGGCTATTTCCTGAAACTGATTGATATCATCATAGGCTATTCCCATGAACTGATTGATATATATAGGCTATTCATGAAATGATTGATATCAATATAGTCTATTCATGAATGAATGATATCATCATAGACTATTCCATGAAGTGAGGAGATCATCTAGGTTTATTCCCATGAAACTGGACTGATATCATATCGGCTATTCCCATGACTGATTGATCTATATGGCTTATTCATGAAATGATTGATATTACTAGGCTATTCACATGAAACTGAATTTATTATATCATAGCTATTCCATGAAACTGATTGATATCATCATAGTATCCTGAAATGATTGATTCATCATAGGCTATTACCATGATATGTTTGTATATTTGTAAAGGCTTCCATGAAACTGATTGATATCATCATAGGCTATTCCCATGAACTGATTGATATATCATAGAATTCCATGAAACTGATTGATATACATTAGGCTATTCCATAAACTGATTGACTCATCATATAATCTTCCCATGAAATGTTTGATATCATCATAGGCAATTCCCAGAAACTGATTAATATCATCATAGCTTCCATGAAATGATTGATATCATCATAGGCATTCGAGAAATGATTGATCATGCATAGAATTTCCATGAAACTGATTGATATGATCGGGGTAGGTTATCATGAAATGTTGACTCATCATAGAATTTCATGAAACTTGATTGTTATCCTATAGGCTATTCCATGAAACTGATGAGTATCGATGTATTCCATGAAACTGACTGAGATCAATCATAGGCTATTCCATGAAACTGATTGATATCATCATAGCTATTCATGAATGATTGTATCATCATAGACTATTCCATGAATGATTGAATATATCATAGGTATTCCATGAAACTGATTTATATCATCATAGGCTATTATGCAATGATTGATATTATCATTAGGCTATTCCCATGAAATGATTAATATCAAATAGCTATTCATGAACTGACTGATATATTGATTGGCTATTCCATGAAACTGATGAGATAATTAAATGATGGGCATAATCACTGATTGGCCCTGCGATGCAGTTTAAGAAAAGGTAATAATTATAATTATTCTGATGGTCTATTACGTATGCTAATTTTTGGTGTTTGGGTAATTAAAATGTACATATGACACAGGAAGACGTCCAATTGGAGGTGCATTTTCTGCACATCTCCAACCTGTTCTGGAAGAGCTTACCCTCTGTTAGGTTTACATTACAACTGTTCTGGAGAGTACCCTCTGTAGGGTTAACTCACTGTTCTGGAGAGTACCTCCTGTAGTTTTTCATAACCCTGTTCTGGGGAGCTACCTCTGTAGGTTTTCCATTTACAACTGTTCCTGGAGAGCTACTCCTGTAGGTGTACTACAACTGTTCGGGAGCTTCCCCCTGTAGGTTTCAAATCAACTGTTCCTGGAGAGCTACCTCTGTAGGTTTCATGCCAACCCTGTTCTGGAGAGCTACCTCCGTAGTTTCAGATTACAACCTGTTCTGGAGAGCACCTCTGTAGGTTACTCCAACCTGTTCCTGGAAGTGACCCTCCTGTAGGTTTTCATTAAACCTGTTTCTGAGGCTAACCTCTGTAGGTTTACTTAAACCCTGTTCTGGAGAGAAACCTCTGTAGTTAGCATTACACCTGTTCTGGAGAGTACTCGCTGTAGGTTTTAACTTCCACCTGTTCTGCGAGAGCTACCTCCTGTAAGGTTTTTAACTCAACATTTTCGTGGAGAGCTACTTGTAGGTTCACATTACAGACCTGTCTGGAGAGAAACCTCCTGTAGTTTATATAGCAAACCTGTTCTGAGAGCTACCTTGTAGGTTTTACATTTATACAACTGTTCCCTGTAGAGCTACCTCCTGTAGGTTTAATTCAACCTTTCTGGGAGAGCTAACTCCTGTAAGGTTTTCATCAACGCTGTTCCTGGAGAGTACCTCCTGTAGGTTTTAACTCCAACCTGTTCGCTGGAGAGCTACCTCCTGTAGGTTTAAACTCAACTTTTCCTGGAGAGCTACCTGTAGGTTCCATTACAACCTGTTCTGAAGAAACCCTCCTGTAGGTTTTTATACAACCCTGTTCGGAAGATTACTTGTAGGGTTTACATTAACCTGTTTGGAGAGTCACCTCTGTAGGTTTTCAATCAACCATAATCTAGCTCACTTTATCTAATAGTTAGCTGGTTGTTATACAAGAATGGGTTCGTTTTTTATGGGGTAGATTTGCAATCCTACAGGAGTAGTCTCCATACATTTTCATACATTTATTTTGCTCTCCATATCTAAAGACCCCAACTAGGGAGTTGTTTTTAATAAGGCTAGTAAAGTTTGTTAATAGGATGGTAAAGCAGTGTTACAGAAGCTCTATCGTCTTACTACAGGACTAGTAAAGGTCTGTAATACAGGACTAGTAAGGCCAGTGTTACAGAACTATATAGTCTGTTAATACAGGACTAGTAAAGCGCCAGTGTTCAAGAGGCTTATATCATGTCCTAATACAGGACGTAGTAAAGGCCATTTACAGAGCTATATCAGTCATGTCTAAACAGACTAGTAAGCCATGTTACAGAAGGTATATCAGTCTGTAATACAGGAACTAGTAAAGGCCATGTTACAGAAGGCTATATAGTCGCTTAATAACGGACTCTAGTAAAGGCCCAGTGTTACAGAAGGCTATATCAGTCTTATAAAAGACTAAAGGCCCAGTGTTCAGAAGGCTATATCATCTGTTAATACAGACAGTAAAGGCCCGTGTTAAGAAGGTACATCAGTCCTCTTAATCAGACGTTAGTAAAGGCCAGTGTTACAGATAGGCTATATAAGTTGTTACTACGGACTAGTAAGGCCAGTGTTACAGAAGCTATATCAGTCCTCTAATACGACTAGTAAAGCCGTGTTACAGAAGGCTATATCAGTCCTTTAATACAGGATAGTAAGGCCAGTTACAGAAGGCTATTAAGTCTTTAACAATAACGGTGTTACAAAGGCAATCGTCCCGTTGATAGATAGGAGCCGTACGGCTATAGTCTGTTAACGGACTAGTTAAAGGCCAGTGTTACAGAAGAATAGTTATGATTGTAGCCTTTAAGAGCTAAGGTCCTAAGTAAACTGGCCAGTGTTACAGAAGGCTAAGCAGTCTCTATACAGGACTGTAAAGGCCCAGTGTACAGAAGGCTATTCAGTCCTCCTAAAACAGGACTAGTAAAGGCCAGTGTTCAGAAGGCTATATCAGTTGTTAATACAGGACTAGTGAAATGGCCAGTGTTTACAGAAGGATCATCAGTCCTTCTAATACAGGGACTAGTAAGGGCCAGTGTTACAGAAGGATATAGTCCTGTTAATACAGGACTTAGTAAAGGCCCAGTGTTACAGAAGGCTATATCAAGTCCTGATAATACGGACTAGTGAAAGCAGTGTTACAGAAGGCTATATTCAGTCCTCTAATACAGGAGGTAGTAAGGCCAGTGTTACAGAAGGCTATATCGTCTGTAATACGGACTAGAAAGGTCGCAGTGTTACAGAAGGTTTATCAGTCTCTAAACAGGGATAGTAAAGGCGTGTTACAGAAGGCTATATCAGTCTCTAATACAGGATAGTAAAGGTCTATTTTACAGAAGGCTATATCAGTCTGTTTAATACAGGACTAGTAGGTCAGGTTACAGAAGGCTATATGTCCCTCTATAGAGGATAGTAAAGGCGCAGTGTTAAGAAGGTATATCAGTCCTTAATACGGATAGTAAAGGTCAGTGTTACAGAAGGCTATATCGTTGTTAATACGGACTAGTAAAGTTCAGTTGTTAAGAAGGTTTAATCAGTCTCTAAATAAGATAGTAAAGGCCAGTGTTACGAAGGCTATATCAGTCTCTAATACAGGTAGTAAATAGGTCCAGTGTTACAGAAGTTATCAGTTGTTATAAGGATAGTAAAGGCCGTGGTTTACAGAAGGCTATATAAGTCCTTAATACGGACTAGTAAAGGCAGTGTTAAGAAGGCTATATCAGTCTCTAATAAGGACTGGGAGAGCGGAGTAAGGCAGTGTTAAGAAGTATATCAGCTCTAGGATAACGGACTAGTAAAGGCAGTGTACAGAGATATACCAGTCGTCTAATATAGGACTAGTAAAGGCCCAGGTGTTCCAGAAGCTATATCAGTCTCTAATACGGACTAGTAAGGCCAGGGTTTACAGAAGGCTATACCAGTCCTCTATGACAGGATAGTAAAGGCCCAGGTTACGAAGGTCTTTCAGTCTTAATAAGGACTAGTAAAGGCAGTGTTTACAGAAGGTATATAGTTCTATACAGGATAGTAAGGCCAGTTTAAGAAGGCTACATCGTCCTCTAATACAGGACTAGTAATGGCCCGTGTTCAGTAGGTATATCAGTCTGTTTCATACAGGACTAGTAAAGCCAGTGTTACAGAAGGTATATCAGTCTCTAATTACAGGACTAGTAAAGGCCAGTGTTTACAGAAGGCTATATCAGTCTGTTAATAGGATAGTAAGGCCCAGTGGTTAAGAAGGTAATCAGTCTCTATACAGGATATAACTGGTGTAGTCTAATCCTGTTCATATTGTTACCCAGTAACTGGTGTAGTCTAATCCTCTTCATATTATTACCCAGTAACTGATGTGGACTGATCAAATCAAATCAAATGTTATTTGTCACATACACATGGTTAGCAGATGTTAATGCGAGTGTAGCTAAATGCTTGTGCTTCTAGTTCCGACCGTGCAGAAATATCTAACAAGTAATCTAACAATTTCACAACAAGTACCTTATACACACAAGTGTAAAGGAACGAATAAGAATATGTACATAAAGATAAATGAATGAGCGATGGCCGAACGGCATAGGCAAGATGCAGTAGATGATATAGAGTACAGTATATACATATGAGAATAGTAATGTAGGGTATGTAAACATTATATGAAGTGGCAATGTTTAAGTGACAAGTGATACTTTTATTACATTCAATTATTCATTATTAAAGTGGCTAGAGATTTGAGTCAGTATGTTGGCAGCAGCCACTCAATGTTAGTGATGGCTGTTTAACAGTCTGATGGCCTTGAGATAGAAGCTGTTTTTCAGTCTCTCGGTCCCATCTTTGATGCACCTGTACTGACCTCGCCTTCTGGATGAATCATTTTAGAGTGCGCTGACCCTGGTGTTAGAGGGGGTACACAGCTGGAGGTAGAATGTTTGAAGGGGTACGGGACTAGAAAACGTTTGAGAACCACTGATGTTACAGGTCATATTGCTTGCTTAGCGAGAATCACTTCCTCGATACGGCCAATTTCTGTCTCGAACTCGGGACCTCTGCTTTGCTAACACACAAGTCACCGCCCTCCTTGACAACGTTCCAACGGTTTGAGCCACCCAGAAGGTACCAATTGGATCGCTCCAACCGCGCCATTTCAAGCTAGTTGTGGAGGGAGTTTATGGAACGTTCTTAACTTCGTTACAATGACATCAGTGCTAAAAGGTCAGCTGTCAAGTTCCAGGGAAAGCTTTCCCAACACTCACTATTAGGCTCACTACACGCAGCCACCACACAGATTGTGGTCAGTAAAAGATGAAATGGTCATTTGAATAACTAACCCAGTCTTAACAGAAGTCTCCTTCTAAACGCAGCCACCAAAACAGATTGTGGCCTGTAAAGATTAAATGGACATTTGTATAACCGACCCAGCCATGTATGACAAAGACATCAATGGACGGATCCAAGAGAAATCTGATTATTCCATGAGTTGGATGATCGCTTGTGCAAATACTCTAAATGTAGACTATTCACAGTTGATTGGTATGCAAAGACAGACCGGTAGATTTTAGTGACTCATTCTACTGAAACTTGAGTTTAGCTGAGTAAGCAGTTCATGTTTATAGGTGTCATCCAGTGCTTGGGGAACAGGAAGAGACTGTGTGACTGATTAAACATGTCATTTTAACACAAAGATCCTGATGTAACGTGGAGATGCAGATGTCTGACTTTATATTAGAAACGTGGAAATCAACCAAGAGTTGTTGAGATTTCAAATATATTTAAACAGAAAGGAAAAGTAACCACTGAAAGGTGACTTTGAATTGTGGCTCAGCACTGCTTTCAAAATCTGACATTCCAACCCTGATCTGTACTTCTCCACAACTTGTCCCTGACTGTTTGCGACCTCCTTGTCTTCATAGTGCGCTTAGTGTGTTGCAAACTCTGGCTTTCTGAACAGCTGTATATATACTGACATTGTGACAGATCATGTGAGACTTCACAGAGGGGACTTATTTAAGACTTATGCTATAATATCTGGGAATAATTGGTTGCACCAGACTTATTTTAGGGGCTCATGCAAAGGGGGTGAATACATATGCACGACCACTTTTCCTTTAAAAAATATATATATATATATTTTAAACAGTTATTTTTTTTCATTTCACTTCACCAATTTGACTATTTTGTGGTGTCCATTACATGACATGCAAAAAAATCAATTTAAATACAGGTTGTAATGCACAAAATAGGAAAATGCCAAGGTGATGAATACTTTAGCAACTGTATTAGGTGAGCACATGGGCTACTGACAAGCTTACTACAAACATACAACTTAGTATTACTTTCTTAGCTACAGTTTACATATCTTCTGGTATATTACATCATTTATGCAGCAGCGTACAATACATTTTTGGACTCACCTTGTTGTGCTGTGCTATTTGAACAGAAGTGGTGCTGCGGTGTTACATGGGAACATGTCGTCATCAACTTTGTCATTCTTAGATTCATGCTGCTTTCAAGACAACTGGGAACTCTGACAAAGACAAAGGTCAAATCATGATGACATCAGTGGGTCTTAGTCAGAGCTCTAGAAAGAGACCAGAGTTCCGATACAATTCTGAGTTGGATGACTGTTCAAAACGTATTTTGCAGTCGACCTAGTTTTTTTCCAGATTCCCATTGTCTTACCTCACTGAT
>NW_019949655.1:0-1020 GCF_002910315.2 Salvelinus sp. IW2-2015 | reverse complement strand
TTGATTCATGATGATGACTACTAGCTTGCTAGCTAAGCTTTTGAAGGTATGATGTTGACATGATCAGTCCAATCAAAGCTACGGTAGATTTAACGAAATTTGACATCATTCTATCTGTGGCCAATGACCTTGAGCCTTCTTGAATGGGCGCTTCTTATGTAACTCTATGGCAACACCCAAGGGGCTTGATTTTTCAAACTCTACCCTTAGATTTGGCAGTGACGTAGTGTCCCCATGAGTGACAGAACACTGAGCCAAACTAGAGAACATTACCAACCCCTACGCTCTGTATTTTCCGCTGGCTGCCCCACCAAACGCACTGAGCTGGGCTGAAACACCTCGATTTTGGAGCTGCGTTATTCAAGAAAGCAAAAAAAGAGACGATGTTTGTATGGAGGCTTTATTAACTCAATTATAATTATATCTTTTTAGCATATTTGCAAACTGATATGTGACATGTATTAATGCCAAAATAACATGCTAAACAGGTGGGGACCTGAATGACGGGTCGCCACCACTGACTGTAACATATAACCACTGTTAATACACCACACTGACTCCTCAGATGCAGCTGCACATCACTATTGGACTGAAAGACAGAGGCATAAGTTGTTGAACAACCCTGACAGAGCAAAGGAACGGGACATAAAAAAGAGAAGGCTGTGTCGCCATAGAGACAGGTTTGTTTATAAATGTAAACCAATCCATACATTTAAATACAGTAGTGAGAAAAGTGAGATTTGTGTGTTTTAGTGTGGGGATTCCAGTGTTCAAGACCATTTGTTTACTGGGCAGAATGACTTAGTCTCCTGTAATTTCACAGGCTTTGGTCAGTTGGTCAAAATAACTCCTCTGATGTGGAGACAGCCAGATAATTATCTTTAAATAACCTCCCAACCCTGGCGCTCTCCTCATTTTTGAGGACCTGATTGTGTCAGCAGACCAGGGGAAGAAGGGTCAAGTGCTCTTATGGGGAGTTAAACTGGAGCAACCGTCCATGTCCATCACAGCCCTACCCAG
>NW_019949654.1:5347-10391 GCF_002910315.2 Salvelinus sp. IW2-2015 | reverse complement strand
GAGAGAGATTTGGTCACCTACCTCAGTGTAATTATGCAGCAAGACTTATGGTCCTGTCAGTTTAATTCTGTTATGTCTACCGGGTGTACGTGGTCAGTGGTGCCTGCACCATTTGGACATGTCCTGTATCGTTTTGTTATGGGTCCCGTTATTCCGTCAGTGGGTGACTGGCACTCAAGAGTCAATTGTGCTGTCGAGGTTATGGTCTGTTATGTCACGTTAGGAATACGCACTCGAGTGTTATTGCATGGTTACTTGCTTATTATGTTTTCCCGATAGGAAATCCCCTTATGAGTAGATGTTAATAGTGTTCTCGCCCCTCCCCCCCCTTCGCGCCGCCCGGTCCCTTTGGGGGGTTTGTGTTGTTTTTGTTTCTCCCTCCCCTCCCCCCCCCCATTTTTTAAATTTTTTGTTGGTGCTGTTTTTTTTTTTTATGTTCACCGTTACCTCAGTGGTATCTGGCTATCACCATTATGTTACATTTCCTGTGTTCTATTGGATGTTTTGCTGTTATGTCTACGTCTTTAGTCCTGGCTTGTTGTTGTGACGCTTGTCTACTTGCAATGACTATGGTCCGCTGTTCAATTGTGATTATGCTTTGTTGTTCTGTTTGTTTGTTCAGCCTGGTACGTCAGTGGTGTCTGTCATCATGGTGCTGGTTCTGTTCATTCTGTTGCGTGTTATGTTCACCTGGTACCTGTGTCCTTATTGGGTGTACTGCAGTTCTTCAATTGACGTTGTTCCGTGTCATCTATTTCTGGTAGGTTTTGTCACCTTTATTCCTTCATTGTTGTTCTGTCAGGCATTGGGACATGTTCCTGGTGTCGCAATTCAGTTCTGTTATATGTCACCTACGCTCAGTGTACTGCAGCCAATTTAGACTATGTCCTGTCATGCATTCTGTTAATGTCAGGCTACCTCAGAGTGTTATTCTTGTTGCAGCCAAGACATTGTCTCTGGTCATTTATTTGCTGTTTAGTGTCTCCTGTACCTTTCAGTGTATTCTTGCATCCAAGACATGTCCTGTCATTGGCATGTGTTTTGGCTGTGTATGGTCAACCATAGTCCTCTTGTTGTTAGGCTGCACGGCTAAGACTATTAGGTGTCCTGTTTGCATTTTGATTTTAGTTGTTTTAGTGTTCACCTACCTCAGTGGTGTAGCTGTCATTATTTCTCGAATTGGACGATGTTCTGTCATGGGTATTCTTTGGTGTATGTCACCTTATTTCAGTGTATGTTGGCAGTCGCATAGAATTGTTCCTGGTTCATCATTCTGTTTAATTTGTCAAGGCTCGGTGTACTCAGTGGTACTTTTGCACCAAGACATTTTCCTTTGTCATTCTTATTTCTGTTATTGTTCCGACGCGGTACTCAGTGTTTAGGTCTTTTGCACCAAGACATGTCCTTGTCTATTTATTGCTGTTGATGTCACCTTACGTCAGTGTACTTGCGAGCCAGACAATGTTGCCTGTTTCATCATTTTCTGGGTTATGTCTTGTACCTCATTTGTGTATTTGCAGCAAATTGACATTTGTTCTCTGTTCAGGGTTTATTATGGTTATGTCACTACCTCGGTGTACTGTTGCATTCCTAGACGATGTTGTTCATTATTTCTTGTATGTCACCTGCCTGCAGTGTTGTTCGTGGCATCGCATGGGACATGTCCTGTGCTATTCGCTTCTGCTTTATGTCACCTACCTTCAGTGTAGCTTTGGCAGACCACAGACATCGTCCTGTCATTATTTGCTGTTATGTCATCCGTATCTCTCAGTGTTAGTCTGGCATTCCAAGAGTCATTGTCTTCGTGTCCATTTTATTCGTGTTGAGTGTCACCTACCTTCAGCTGTACTTTTTGGCAGCTCCAAGGATCTGATGGGTCCCTGTTCAGGTTAGTTTGTCTGTTATGTCACGCGTTGTACCGGGCTTGTTTCAGTGTGCTTGCATTCCTGGCATTGTGTTCCTGTCCTATGCTGTTCTTGTTGTTATTGTTCACTGTTATTCCGTCTTAGTGGTTACTGGCACCAGAGGGACTGTGTCCTGGTCATTAGTTGCTGTATATGTCTTTACGCTTACCTCGAGTGTATTCTGTGCCACCTTAAGGTACTATTTGTTCTTCTGTCATTTTTCATTTGTCTGTATGTTCACCTTACCGTCAGTGTAAGGCTTTGTCAGCATTGTGAAGACTAATGTCCTTGTCCATCATTCTGTAATTTTTGTCAGCCTGTTACCAGTTCTCAGTTTGTACTGTTCTACGGCAAGACATGTTCCCTGTCATTATTCTGTTATCTTTGTACCTTGTGTACCGTCAGTGTTACTGGCAACCATGAGAGCATGTCCTGTCTTTATCTATTTTCTGGTTTTGTTCTACCTCTACTGTCTAGTGTACTGTGGCATCTAAGATCATTATGTCCTGTCATTATTAAATGTTTTATTCACGGCTTACTGCTCGTGTACTGGCACCAAGACAGTGTCCTGTCTTATTCTGTTATGTCACATACTCAGTGGTACTGCAGCCAAGACATGTCCTGTTTCATGCAATTTTTCTGTTATGTCACCGTACGCTCTAGTGTTCACTGCAGCCAAAGACAGTGTTCGTGGTGATCAGTTTCTGTGTATGTTCCACCTTTATTCCGCTCATTTGTGTTCTGCATGCCAAGAACATGTTCCTGTCATTATTCTGTGTATGGTACCTACCTCAGTGGTTAGTGCACGCAAGGAACGAGTGGGTCTTCTCGTCGCATCATTTTGTTCTGTTAGTTGTCATCCTGTACTCAGTGTGGACTGCACCAAGACATGTCGCTGTCATTATTATGTTATGTTCTACCTTTATCCTAGTGATCTTGGCATCCAAGACATTGGTCTCTGTGTTCATTATCTCTGTGTATTGTGCACCTTTTGCCTCAGTGTGCTGTGTGCAGCCGGATGGACATGTCCTTAGTGCATCGTTTTCTGGTTATGTCACCGGTACTCAGTGAGGTGTTACTGACACAAGCACATGTTTCGCTGTCATTATTCTGTTTATGTTTATCCTTTACCTCAGTGTACTGCACCAGAGCATGTCCTGTTCTATTGTATTTCGTGTTTTTGTCTACTTGTACCTCAGTGTATGTCTTGGGCAGCCGTTAAGATTCGGTGTCCTGTCATTTACATTCTGGGTAATGTCAGCTACCTCAGTGGTTACTTTGGCACGCAGAGGGACGATTGTTTTCTGTTCATCTATTCATGTATTTATGTCACCTACCTTTCAGTGTATGTATATGCAGCCAAGACATGTCCTGCTCATCTATTCTGTTATGTCACCTTACCGTCAGTGTAGCTTGCAGTCTGCACCAAGACATGTCCTGTCATCATTCTGTTATGTCACCTACCTCAGCGAACAACAATATAACTGTTCATTCCTGGAATGTATGAACAGCATTATGGATCAATAATCCCTGTATTCATCTGAATGGATCATTTTTGTGCGTTTGCCCACCACACCACAAATAGAGTTTAGAAGTGAACATGGTTATGACACAACACTTAGCAATAGCCATTTGGTCATGAGTAAGTAATTTCTTCTTTTCCTCGCGTACAGCAGTGGTTTTCTAAGAAATGTTATTTTCTAAAATATGGGAAATTTGCTCATGTAATTAATGCGTGAAGTCCTTTACAAAAAAAAAAACAAGCTAATAAAATTGTGAAAAAAAACTAAGTTATGTGGCCATGAGCAATCCAGAGATGGCGCTTAGATAGCCTAAATGGTAGCTGTGTTCTCATCTTAAATACCACATCAATTAGATTTTCCAAGTAGCCCACACCGAGCATGACCAAACAACCCAATCGGATACAGGACGCTGTGTGTACTTGAAGGACAGCAGTGGATGAGGGAAACTGGAAAGAAAAGCACAAGTGTTCCCTACTGACCTACTGGAGATGTAATCACAACAACATGAATTCTGTCAGCTTCTTTTCATCGTCAAATTGATTGTTTGGATGTCTTGCAGTTTAAACCAGTTTGATGTGCGTATTTAACAGAGCCGCTCCAGACCTTCCTGGGGCCCTAAGCAAAACTCTGCTAAGGGGCCCTCCTACCTGACCCGTGAGCCATGTAAACCATTTGCCATTGCCACACAGTCAGACCCCAGTGCTCACACTACAATCCTCCCTCCTTTAAAACAGTTTGCTCAATCTGTCGGTCTATGAATAAGTAGACCTATACAGAATGAGGTATAAACAAACAATATTTATTGAATATAATATTTTCAATAGACTCTTTTAAGATAAGTGAATATTAACATAAATAAGAAATTGTAGAAAACATAAAATATAACACTGAGCTTTGGCTCTGCTGTCTGGTAATTAGTCCAGTCCTCACAATATTATACAATTAGCTTTGTATATACACAATGTAAACATAAGCCTATAAGTCAAATAAAACCTATACAGCTGTGTGATTAACTTTGGTTCCCTCTACAGCCTGGGCATTGTCAGTATCAGCATGAGCACCAGTCTATCTGGACTGTCTGGAAGAAATTGAGAAAGTACAGTGGGGAACGACCCATAGCCGACAATAGCCGACAAGACCATAGCCGACCCGACCCATAGCCAGGCAACTAAGGAGTGGCTCCTTAAGAAGCATCTCAAGGTGGCCTAGGCCAAGCCAGTCTCCAGACCTGAACCCAATAGAAAGTCTTGGGAGGGAGCTGAAAGTCCGTATTGCCCAGCGACAGCCCCGAAACCTGAAGGATCTGGAGAAGGTCTGTATGGAGGAGTGGGCCAAAGTCCCTGCTGCAGTGTGTGCAAACCTGGTCAAGACCTACAGGAAACGTATGATCTCTGTAATTGCAAACAAAGGTTTCTGTACCAATATTAAGTTCTGCTTCTCTGATGTATCAAATACTTATGTCATGCAATAAAATGCAAATTAATTACTTAAAAATCATACAATGTGATTTTCTGGATTTTAGATTCCGTCTCTCACAGTTGAAGTGTACCTATGATAAAAATTACAGACCTCTACATGCTTTGTAAGTAGGAAAACCTGCAAAATCGGCAGTGTGTC
>NW_019949654.1:0-5322 GCF_002910315.2 Salvelinus sp. IW2-2015 | reverse complement strand
AGAACAAGTATTTGACACACTGCCGATTTTGCAGGTTTTCCTACTTACAAAGCATGTAGAGGTCTGTCATTTTATCATAGGTACACTTCAACTGTGAGAGACGGAATCTAAAACAAAAATCCAGAAAATCATTATATGATTTTTAAGTAATTAATTTGCATTTTATTGCATGACATAAGTATTTGATCACCTACCAACCAGTAAGAATTCCGGCTCTCACAGACCTGTTAGTTTTTCTTAAGAAGCCCTCCTGTTCTCCACTCATTACCTCTATTAACTGCACTGTTTGAACTTTTACCTGTATAAAAGACACCTGTCCACACACTCAATCAAACAGACTCCAACCTCTCCACAATGACCAAGATCAGAGAGCTGTGTAAGGACATCAGGGATAAATTGTAGACCTGCACAAGGCTGGGATGGGCTACAGGACAATAGGCAAGCAGCTTTGTGAGAAGGCAACAACTGATTGGCAGATTATTAGAAAATGGAAGAAGTTCAAGATGACGGTCAATCACCCTGGTCTGGGTGGCCCATGCAAGATTCACCTCGTGGGCATCAATGATCATGAGGAAGGTGAGGGATCTGCCAGAACTACACGGCAGACCTTGGTCAATGACCTGAAGAGAGCTGGGACCACAGTCTCAAAGAAAACCATAGTAACACATTACCGTCAGGATTAAATCCTGCCAGCGCGACGCAAAGGTCCGCCGCTGCTCAACGCCAGCGCATTCCAGCCGTCTGAAGTTTGCCAATGACCATCTGGATGATCCAGAGGAGGAATGGGAGAAGGTCATGTGGTCTGATGAGACAAAAATAGAGCTTTTTGGTCTAAACTCCACTCGCCTGTTTGGAGGAAGAAGAAGAAATGAGTACAACCCCAAGAACACCATCCCAACCGTGAAGCATGGAGGTGGAAACATCATTCTTTGGGATGCTTTTCTGCAAAGGGGACAGGACGACTGCACCGTATTGAGGGGAGGATGGATGGGGCCATGTATCGCGAGATCTTGGCAACAACCTCCTTCTCCTCAGTTAGAGCATTGAAGATGGGTCGTGCTGGGTCTTCCAGCATGACAACGACCCATCAACGAATAACACAGCCAGGGCAACTAAGGAGTGGCCTCCTAAGAGCATCTCAAGGTCTGAGGTGCCAGCCAGTCTCCAGACCTGAACCCAATAGAAAGTCTTTGGAGGGAGCTGAAAGTCCGTATTGCCCAGCGACAGCCCGAAACCTGAAGGATCTGGAGAGGTCTGTATGGAGGAGTGGGCCAAATCCCTGCTGCAGTGTGTGCAAACCTGGTCAAGACTACTCAGGAAACGTATGATCTCTGTAATTGCAAACAAAGGTTTCTGTACCAAATATTAAGTTCTGCTTCTCTGATGTATCAAATACTTATGTCATGCAATAAATGCAAATTAATTACTTAAAAATCATACAATGTGATTTTCTGGATTTTAGATTTCGTCTCTGTCATACAGTTGAAGTGTACCTATGATAAAAATTACAGACCTCTACATGCTTTGTAAGTAGGAAAACCTCAAAATCGGCAGTGTCAATACTTGTTCTCCCCACTGTATGCACATAGTAAGCGGTCATTTACACAAATGCACTTTCTGCCAAACATCTTAAAATGTTACTAAGTGTGTAAAACATTTAATGTTTGAATTAAAATATTACCATCAAAATATTCCTCTTCTGCACTTTGAGCAAAATCATCAATGATGTCATCATAGGACATTGTTCCCCATGTCATGATTTATGCTCATGATGGCCGGACCACACAAACATTCCTGTACATGGAAGACCTCAGGTAGCTTTGATGAGCTTTTTTTGGAAAAGCTCCTCTCTGCCGATGCTACTTGTTACTGGTATGGTGACTGCAATTCTTAGGCTGTCCAAAGGTAGGATAGAGTTCCTCCAGGTTTTTCTCACAGAGAAAGAAAGTGTCACGCCCTGACCATAGTTTGCTTTGTATGTTTCTATTTTTGTTTGGTCAGGGTGTGATCTGAGTGGGCATTCTATGTTGTTTGTCTAGTTTGTCTATTTCTATGTGTTGGTGATATGGTTCTCAATCAGAGGCAGGTGTTAGTCGTTGTCTCTGATTGGAACCATATTTAGGTAGCCTGTTTTTTGTATTGTGGGTGTGGTGATTGATTCCTGTTTCTTTGTGTATGTCACAAGACGAGGACTGTTTCGGTTTGTTATTCTCGTTTATTTGTTATTTGTTGTTTTGTTTGTTCAAGTAATTTTGTTTTTTTTTTTAATCTTCCCCTGACTTCTATTATTTTTTCCTTCCCTCCTTTTTTTCCCGGTGGTTGGTTGAGTGAAAGATAAAATACAAGATACTTGAACAAAAACACAAAGAGTGAACAATAAACGAGAAAACACGAAAACAGATAACTCTGTCCTGTCTTAAAAAGGAACATGACATATCACAAAGAAGAACAGGAACAATCACCCCACCACCCCACAATACCAAAAACAGGCTACCTAAAATATGGGTTCCAATCAGAACAAGCGACTAACATACCCTGCCTACTGATTGAAGACACATATACATCCGAACACATAGATAATAGACAAATAAGACAAAACAAGCATAGAATGCCCACTCAGATCCACACCCTGCCAGTGCGAACAAAACATAGAAAACATACAAAGCAAACTATGGTCAGGCGTTGACATTCATTTCTCGGTGAGAAAACCTGGAGGGAACTCATCCTAACCTTTGGACAGGCCCTAGAGATTTGCAGCTCACCGATACCAGAGTAACAGTAGCATCGACAGAGAGGAGCTTTTCCTAAAAAAAGTCATCAATAGCTAACCTGAGGTGGCGTTTCCATGTCATCCAGGAATGTTTGTGTGGTCCTTGGATCATCATGAGCAAAATCATGACATGAGAGAAACAATGTCCTATAGGCCATCATTGATTGATTTGCCTCAAAGTGCAGTGAAGAGGAATATTTTGATGTGTAAATATTTTAATTCAAACATTAAATGTTTACACACTTAGTAACATTTTAAATTGTATGGCAGAAGTGCATTGTGAATGAGTGACATCCGGCTTAACTATGTGACTATACAGTGGGAAAAGAACAAAGTATTTTACCACACTGCCAATTTTGCAATAGGTTCACTCCTACTAGCAAAGCATTGTAGACAGTCTGTTAATTTTATATCATATTGGTCACACTTCACTGGACGAGGAGACGGGATCTTAAACAAAATCCAGAAAAATCACATGTGTTATGATTTTTAAGTAATCTATAATTTGCATTGTGTGTCATTGACAAAGATAATTTTAGATACTCAAGCACAGACGTATTTGTACAGAACAACCTTTTTCTGCAAATTGACAGAGGCTATCAATACGTTATCCTGTAGGTTCTTAGACCAGGTTGCACACACTTGCGACGACAGACTTTGTTGGCCCATCTCCTCCATACAGACCTATCTCCAGATCGCTTCAGGTTTCGGGGCTGCGCTGGGCAATATAAGCCGGGGACTTTGCGACTCCCGCTGCCAGAGACTTTCATTGTGGGGTTCAGGTCTGGAGGACATGGCTAGGCCAACTCCAGACCTTTGAAGATGAGCCTTTCTTACGGAGGCCACTCCTTAGTTGCCCTGGCTGTGTGGTTCGGGTCGTTGCATGCTGGAAAACCAGCCACAGACCCATCTTTCAATTGCTACGTCTACTAGAGGGAAGGGGTTGTGGCTCAGATCTCGTGGGCCTTTCTTGCCTTACAGGAGCCATACCGACACATAAGCCAACCATCCAATCTCCGCCCTACACATACGGTGCAGCGTTCTACACTGGTCCCAACCTAGCTTGCCAGTAAACCAGCTTCAAATACTTGTTCTCCCCACTGTATGTCACATAGTTAAGCGGTCATTTACACAATGCATTTCTGCCATACAATCTTAAAATGTTACTAAGTGTGTAAACATTTTAATGTTTGAATTAAAATATTACCATCAAAATATTCCTCTTCTGCACTTTGAGGCAAAATCATCAATGATGTCATCATAGGACATTGTTTCCCCATGTCATGATTTATGCTCATGATGGCCAGACCACACAAACATTCCTGTGACATGGAAGACCTCAGGTAGCTTTGATGAGCTTTTTTTTGAAAAGCTCCTCTCTGCCGATGCTACTGTTACTGGTATGGTGACTGCAATTCTTAGGGCTGTCCAAAGGTTAGGATAGAGTTCCTCCAGGTTTTTCTCACAGAGAAATGAAAGTGTCACGCCCTGACCATAGTTTGCTTTGTATGTTTCTATGTTTTGTTCGGTCAGGGTGTGATCTGAGTGGGCATTCTATGTTGTTTGTCTAGTTTGTCTATTTCTATGTGTTGGCCTGATATGGTTCTCAATCAGAGGCAGGTGTTAGTCGTTGTCTCTGATTGGGAACCATATTTAGGTAGCCTGTTTTGTATTGTGGGGTGTGGGTGATTGTTCCTGTTTCTTTGTGTATGTCACCAGACAGGACTGTTTCGTTTCGTGTTATTCTCGTTTATTGTTATTTTGTTGTTTTGTTCAAGTATTTGTTTTTCATTAAAAGGAATATGAATACTCACCACGCTGCATCTTGGTCCTCCTCTCTTTCTCCTAACGATGATTGTTACAGAAAGCAGCTCGAAGGCAGTCATCCTGTCTGATGGCAGATCAGGTACATTCTGAATCTCGGGTGCCAGATCCATTCCACTGATGTCACAGTCATCTCTGAAGGTCAGAGTGTTTAAGTTCCATGCAGTGAGCCTTTAAAGATTCACTGGACATCTGAGAGGCAGTGCTGAAGGTCAGCAGCACTCCATATTTGGTTTTCACCTGGTTGAGTGTTTCAAATCTCTCATCCATGGATGTCACAGCAGAGTCGACCACAATGTATAAGTATTTGACTTCAAGGTTTATCAGTGCATCAATCATTGGTTCATCAGGAGCCTCTTGCTGTTTCTCAGTCTCTTCTCTTTCAGAACAGCCTCCACATTAATTTCTTCACGTGCTTTTGGCTGTTGTCTGGGCCTCAGAGAATCCAGTTTCCCGGTATGTAGCGAGGTAGGCCTTTGCATTTGAAATTAAATTCACTGCAATATCCAACTGCATTGAGGCAGATTGGAGGAGCTTGTTCACCTTGTTTGTCATTGTCAGTATCTCACACCATACGACACAGCAAATCAAGAAGCGGTAGGATCCAACTTCATCTGCAAGTGCTTGTGCCTCCACTTTGGCCACAGGATCGTTGATTGTCTGTCTGGCTTCCAGTAATGCCTCCCGAACCTCAGAAGCCTGATACCTGATTGCATGAACACTTTGGA
>NW_019949653.1:7981-10393 GCF_002910315.2 Salvelinus sp. IW2-2015 | reverse complement strand
AGCTTGTGGAAGGCAACCCAAAACATTTGCCCCAAGTTAAACAATTTAAAGGCAATGCTACCAAATACTAATTGAGTGTATGTAAACTTCTGACCCACTGGGAATGTGATGAAATAAATTAAAGCTGAAATAAATCAATCTCTACTATTATTCTGACATTTCACATTCTTAAAATAAAGTGGTGATCCTAACTGACCTAAGACAGGGACTTTTTACTAGGATTAAATGTCAGGAATTGTGATAAAAACGGAGTTGAAATGTATTTGGCAAAGGTGTATGTAAACATCTGACTTCAACTGTATCTATCTATTCTAGGTCCTAAGATACAACAAGGAATTATGTTGAACTAACAAATAGCATCAAGGAATACCTTACAATAATGAACACCTTGTGAAACAGCTGTGAAAACCAACCTGACAATATTTAAGATTTGAATACATAAACGTTCATATGTTTTTGGTACAGTTGTGTCATTAATTCATTTTCACAGATTATTTTTTTTTTTTTACACTTACATGATAATCGTAGACTAAAATACTGAATTCTGGTGTGTGGAATATAGAGAGGTGGGTGCTGTGTGGGTGGGAGGTTCTGCCTGTCCCTTGTTCTCAACAGTCAGTCTCAGAAGGGGGACTCGAAAAGGAAGACAGCAAAGTCCAGGCACTGCTGCTCTCTTTGTTCTGAGTGTTTGCAGTGCTAGTGTTTTTAGTTAATCTGTGCATCTCACATATTATGTGCCTGGTATGACAGAGCAAGACCACTTTCTTAGCAGATAATGACAATAACAGTAGCTGTTGACGATGTAATGAAAAGTTAGAGGGTGGAGGACATCAGGTGGATCCACATCTTGGTGTTGGGCAGAACCCCCTAGGTCTTGGAGAACAGGTAATGGAGGACATCAGGTGGGTCTGGGTGTTGGGCAGAACCACTAGATCCTGGAGAACAGGTAATGGAGGACATCAGGTGGGTCCAGGTCTGGGTGTTGGGCAGAACCCCTAGGTCCTGGAGAACAGGTAATGGAGTTGCCCGAAGCACATGGGGTGTCAAGTACAGGGAAAAGGTTCGACTAGACATCTGACAAAAACAAAATATGGCAAAAGCATTCGCATCTGGTGGATATATGGCATTAGGATACTTTATTCAGTGAGAAAAGTCGTTTCAGCCACTTATTGAGAATTGAAGGACAGCTGGTGTGTGCACAGTTGGGATGCTGGAATTTATTTTTAACGGACGTGTGAAGGTAGCCTACTTTTTTAAAATGTGGTTTGACAATCAGATGAAAAACATCATTGTTGTCTCAATGGCACATTAAAAGGTAATACCTTTTTTTACAGTTAAATTACGTCTTTACTGTCAAACCCATTAAAACCAGCAGGGGAGGGCATGGGCCTCTGCCTGAGGCCTCCAAATCACCGAAGTCCCCGTCTCTAGCTTAAATAGACAGATTCTGATTGGGATTTGTTATTGTTCGAATTAGATTTTTAAACGCAACATGTAAAGTGTTTGTCCCATATTTCATGAGCTGAAATAAAAAGATCCCTGAAATGTTCCATATGCACCAAAAAGCATATTTCTCTCAAATTTTGTTTACATCCCTGTTAGTGAGCATTTCTCCATTCAAAGATAATCCATCCACCTGACAGGTGTGGCATATCAAGAAGCTGAATAAACAGCATGATCATTACACAGGTGCACTTTGTGCTGGGGACAATAAAAGGCCACTCTAAAATGTGCAGTTTTGTCCAAACAACACAATGCCACAGATGTCTCAAGTTTTGCGGGAACGTGCAATTGGCATGATGACAGCAGGAATGTCCGATTAAATGTTAATTTCCCATAAGTCGGCTCCAACGTCCTTTTGGAGAATCTGGCAGTACACCCAACCAGCCTCTCGACCGTAGATCACATGAAGCCACACCTGCAAAGGACCTCAACATCCGTCTTCTTCACTTTCGGGATCGTCTGAGACCAGCCACCCGGACAGCTGATGAAACTGAGGAGTATTTCTGTCTATGATAAAGCCCTTTTGTGGGGAAAAAACTCATTCTGATTGGCTGGGCCTGGCTCCCAAGTGGGTGGGCCTATGCCCTCCCAGTCCCACCCATGGCTGCGCCCCTTGCCAGTCATGTGAAATCCATAGATTAGAAACGAATGAATTCATTTCAATTGACTGATTTCCTTACGAACTGTAACTCAGTAAAATCGTTGAAATTGTTGCATGTTGTGTTTATATTTTTGTTCAGCGCTGCATCGACCACCGTGGCTTCACTGGCACCACCTGCTGGCTGCTCAAACTTCAGTTCAGGGGATGAAAGCGCCACCGCTGATTTTTATTCAATTAGTTAGATTAGATACACACAGTACCAGGCAAATGTTTGGACACACATACTCATTCAAAGGTTTAAAAAAAAT
>NW_019949653.1:0-2687 GCF_002910315.2 Salvelinus sp. IW2-2015 | reverse complement strand
GACTTCAGATGGGTCTCTGGATGTTGGGCAGAACCCCTAGGTCCTGGAGAACAATCAGGTGGAGCCAGGGGCTGGGTGTTGGGAGAACCCCTAGGTCCTGGAGAACAGGTAACGGAGACATCGGTGGGTCTGGGTGTTGGGAGAACCCTAGGTCCTGAGAACAGGTAACGGAGGACATCAGGTGGGTCCGGTTTGGGTGGAGAACCCCTAGGTCCAGAACCACTAGGTCTGGAGAACAGGTAACGAGGACATCAGGTGGGTCTGGGTGGTTTTGGGTCAGAACCCCCCCCTAGGTTTCCCCCCCCCCTTGCGGGGAAAAGGAAAAAAAAAACCAGAAAAAAAAACCCCCCCCTTTTAAAAGGGGGGTCCCCCTGGGGAAAAAGGGGAATAAATAAAAAAAAAAAAAAAAACCCCCACGTATTGAGGAATCAGGTGGGTCAGGGTCTTTGTGTTTAGTAGAAACCCCTGGTTTGGAGAACAGGTAAATGGAGGACATGCAGGTGGGTCCAGGTCTGGGTGTTGGGTAGAATACCCTAGGTTTTTTTTACTACTTTATACATTGTAGAATAATAGTGATGTCACGCCCTGGCCTTAGTTATCTTTTGTTTTCTTTATTATTTTAGTTAGGTCAGGGTGTGACATGGGGGATGTTTGTGTGTTTTTGTCTCGTCTAGGGTGTTTGTATTGTCTAGGGGGTGTTTGTAGAGTTCATGGGGTTGTGTTCATTGTAGACGTTTATGTAAGTCTATGGTTGCCTAGATTGGTTCTCAATTAGAGACAGCTGTCTATCGTTGTCTCTGATTGGGAGCCATATTTAGGCAGCCATAGTCATTAGGTAGGTTGTGGGTGATTGTCTATGTGTAAGTTGCCAGTGTCTGCACTTATTGTTTGTATAGCKTCACGTTTGTTGTTTTGATTAGTTTGTATAGTTTTCATTAAAGAAGAATGTATTGTTATCACGCTGYGCCTTGGTCTTCCTCACTTAAATGTTACGACGAAYGTGACAAGTGAAGACATCAGAACTATCAAATAACACATATGGAATCATGTAGTCACCAAAAACGTGTTAAACAAATCAAGATATATTATATATTTGAGATTCTTCAAAGTAGTCACCATTTGCCTTGATGACAGCTTTGCACACTCTTGGCATTCTCTCAACCAGCTTCACGAGGTAGTCACCTGGAATGCATTTCAATTAACAGGTGTGCCTTGTTCAAAGTTATTATGTGGTATTTCAGTTGTGTTGTGACAAGGTAGAATACAGAAGATAGCCCTATCTGGTAAAAGACCAAGTCCATATTAAGGCAAGAAGAGCTCAACTACGCAAAGAGAAAAGACAGTCCATCATCCCTTTAAGACGTGAAGGTCAGTCAATCCGGAAAATAACTTTGAAAGTTTCTTCAATTGCAGTTGCAAAAACCATCAAGCGCGATGATGAAACTGTCTTTCATGAGGACCGCCACAGGATATCATGTCCCAGAGTTACCTCTGCTGCAGATGATACTGTAACGACCCTGGGTTTATAAGCGCGGATATCGACTCTGCCGCTAGAGCATGCTGTTGGGGGACAGTCGATAGCGCACTGGACTTCGGGCTAGAAGGTTGAGGTTTCGAGGCCTGCTCCCTGCCTGTTTCATTACAATATGTTCATCAGAGTTAACTGCACCTCAGATTGCAGCCCAAATAAATGCTTCACAGCGTTCAAGTAACAGACACATCAACTGTTCAGAGGAAACTGTGTAAGTCAGGCCTTCATGGTTGAATTTCTACCMMAAAAAAAACACTACTAAAGGACACCAATAATAAGAAGAGACTTGCTTGGGCCAGGAAACACGAGCATTGGACATTAGACCAGTGGAAATCTGTCCTTTGGTCTGATGAGTCTAAATTTGAGATTTTTGGTTCCAATCACCGTGTCTTTGTGAGACGCAGAGTAGGTGAATGGATGATCTCCGCATGTGTGGTTTCCACCGTGAAGCATGGAGGAGGAGGTGTGATGGTGTAGGAGTGCTTTTCTGGTGACACTGTCTGTGATTTATTTAGAATTCAAGGCACACTTAACCAGCATGGCTACCACAGCATTCTGCAGCGATACGCCATCCCATCTGGTTTGCACTTAGTGGGAATATAATTTGTTTTTCAACAGGACAACGACCCAAAACACACCTCCAGGCTGTGTAAGGGCTATTTGACCAAGAAGGAGAGTGATGGAGTGCTGCATCAGATGACCTGGCCACCACAATCACCCGACCTCATCCCAATTGAGATGGTTTGGGATGAGTTGGACCACAGAGTGAAGGAAAAGCAGCCAACAAGTGCTCAGCATATGTGGGAACTCCTTTAAGACTGTTGGAAAAGCATTCCTCATGAAGCTGGTTGAGAGAATACCAAGAGTGTGCAAAGCTGTCATCAAGGCAAAGGGTGGCTACTTTGACGAATCTAAAATATATTTTGATACACTTTTTGGTTACTACATGATTCCATATCTGTTATTTGATAGTTTTGATGTCTTCACTATTATTCTACAATGTAGAAAATAGTAAAAATAACAAAAAACCCTGAATGAGTAGGTTTGTCCAAACTGTCGACTGGTTACTGTATATGTAGCATCTATAGTGTCGTTGTGAAATAGTTTCCATTGATTGGCAATTTCTACAGATATCGGACACATTGTTCGGGAAAAC
>NW_019949652.1:0-10394 GCF_002910315.2 Salvelinus sp. IW2-2015 | reverse complement strand
AAACAAATAACACTGTTTGTTGTTCGCATACCAAGGCAGTCGTGGGAGCAACTCCCCAAACATATGGAAGAAGGTATCTGGTCAGATGAGACTAAAATTCGCACGCTTTTTGGCCATCAAGGAAAGAACGCTATGTCTGGCCACAACCCAAACAGCGTCCTCATCCACCACCCGAACCCTATCCCACAGTCGCACAGCATGGTGGTGTGGCAGCATCATGCTGTGGCGATGTATTTCCTCAGCAGAGGATGAGGGGAAACTGTCAGAATATGGTCATTTGACGGCCTACCGGTCAAACTCAACGCCGTGCCTCTTTGCTTGACATCATGGGCAAAATCCAAAAGAAATCAGTTCCATATAGACGGAGTCAGTCAATAAAATGTGTTAGACCCTCGTAACCAACGAATATGCTCTTGAGGTGGTCCAACTACCTTGGGGCGCAATTCCACAATAGGCCTGAAGGTACCAGTTTAGCTCTCTTACACTTGCTTCATGTCGCACAGCTGTCTATTCAAATTCTGTAGCAACAATAGTAATATATACGAATACAAGTCTAATAATGAGGTTTAACAAACTACTGAACCAACGCATCAGAGCGTACTACCAACGCTTGACCACAACTACCCGACATCATCACGAACTCTACACGCGAAGGAGACCGCCGTTCTGTCGTCATCTCAAGCAGAATAGCATAACGCTTACTGACCTTGCGTATGCCAAAAGGGTGCCAGTACTTGTACACAAGTGCGCCACAAAGGAAGACCTGCCAAGCAGACACCATGAACACTTAGGCATGAGATGGTACCACAAGAGCTGGAGAGCGAAACGAGTATATAAATAAAGTATCTATATCCACAGTAGAGAGAACGCACAGACTACTGTACCATATAGACATAACACACTCGATACGTGCCGACCCCACAACTACTTGACCGCTCACAACTACTTTACCAATGGCCATACACTAGCGGAGAGGGACACGCACAGAACTCCAGGTACCCGAAAAAACACAACTAGTCATAAAAAAAGACTATGCCAGAGCGCCCATAAGTCTTGTAACTGCGACACCCGCGAGAGAAACAACCAGAGCAGACCAACACTACTTTGAGAAATGTCGCACCTCCACTTGAAGCGTTCTGGAACAATATGCTACAACATAAATCTATAAGAGAAATGCTGTTCAGGTTTTGGCATATGAAACCAATTCGACCTACAGCTCAGCATTAACACCGATTAGACCTGCTTTTGGAGAAAAAGGGGGAGACCTTGCAAAGCCGTACAGCAACAAACCGTTCATCACCCACGTGACATGCGCGACGGAGAAGCGCGTGGCATAGGCAGTCACGTATGCTAGCGGTGCTTTGCTGCAGGACGCGGACCCTGGTGCTCATTCACATCTTCGAGGCGCTTTACAACTTAGACAATGGCATTCCTAGGAGACCGGACCGTCCCCAGGGGGAGAAGGAATGGGTAGATAGACATATCAGGCTCCATACCACTAATCTTCTCTGCGTAAACCATGATACATAGTCCATAGTCCACATATCTCGAGGTACATGATGGCCCTCTAGAATGTGGGTAAAAGCTTAGGGCTCACCACATTGGACTGCGTTATCTCTATATCAATCGTATGCCATTTACTAATGTTTTTTCCAATAACTTTTATCTACTTCTCATAAAGTATTTGTAAAATCGGCTTAAGGACAATCAATGAGCCTCAAGTGTATTTTTTGGGACGCTAAAGTATCTCGATTTACGAGCGAACTAGCAAGTTATAACCCATTTCCAACTGCTATAGTGAATTCGAGCGCTAGAGTTATGTGCAGAATGCAAGGAAAGCGTGTGCGATTAAGGAGGCCCTTACAAAAGCTGACTCCAGTTAACCACTCTGTCAGCGCAGCACGTAGACAAAGGATCACCTTTGGCCATATTTTGCACAAATTTCTCAACTCACACTACACCTATTATTTTGGTGTTGAAGGCGTTTGTGGACTAATTATGCTCAGCTGTACTCTCCCAACACAAGGACATAGACTTCACCGTATCATCGGCGGTCGATCACGTACAAAACTCATATCGCGAGTCTTCTAAAGGCCACATACACGATACCAACATGATATACATTGCAGAGTTGTGGCACTGTATACTATCCTAGTGGAGAGCTGCTACCTTACTCGAGGCTGGATATGTCGATGAAAATAAAAGCTGAAAAATAAATCATTCTCTTATCATAATTTAGTTCTGTACTCTGTACAATTGGGGCTGTACTTCAAATGAGGCTTATATGAAATACTAAATGCTCGAGATTGGAGTCTCGCTTAAACTCTGAAGAACTGGGCTTAGTAACTATCATGGGATGGAGGTACGAATTTTCGAATGAGGCTCTGTACTTCAGAATAGGTACACATGGTTCAAGCGAATTGTATATATTCAAGAGCTGAGTTCATAGTAATGTAATATCAATGTAGGACGCACTTTGGACTTTGATGCAGTCTTGGTGCGCCTGTCCTTCAATGGGCTGTGTCTCAAATGGACTTGTACATGAATATCAGCAGTGGGTGGCTGTGAGCGTTCTGTGTCACTCCGCGAGAGGCAGTTAGACTATATCAATGGGCAGCTGTTGGTATCTTGCAAGAGTCAATGGGCTGTACTCAGTATCGAGGCTAAACTGATCTCAAGGATGAATACACTATACTTGTCAATTGGAGGGTCTTTTAGCTCTAGAAGACGACGATACTTTACACTGGGTGGTTGAAGGCTCCGTGTACTTCCTATGAGACTAAGAGGAGAATACAGTGTTTCTGGTAGGTTCAGGTTGTGCCGGCTGCATACAAACTTGAGGAATAATGTACAGTTAGGGGGAGAGTCTCTGGGTACTTCACAGGATGACCTATACTGCAAAATCGGCTATGTGATGTCTTGACGAATGCTGCTATGCTGTCAATGCCGCCCCGTGCAAGTGTATCCAAAGTAGACAGGTAGGCTTGCAAAGTGTCGGGTTTCCGCCCATGAGTACTGATCCAGTTGGGACCTAGTTACACATGCTAGATGGGTCTGTACGTCAGAAGTCTGGGTCTGTAAGCTTCAAGTAGGGCTATGTACGATCAATTGAGGCCAGTGTTGACGTACTTAGATGTGCTGGCTGCTCATCTACAGATGGCAAAGAAACTTAGTGAATAACATATGTCAGGTTGTGGTCTCTGATAACTGCACATTGGGGCTCTGCACCTTCAATGGGCTGGTCAACTGATACAACACAAGATTCTTTAAGCAATGGCTTTTTTCTGGTCACTCTTCCGTAAAGCCCAGCTCTGTTGAGTGTACGGCTTAAAGTGGTCCTATGGACAGATACTCCAATCTCCACCGTGGAGCTTTGCAGCTCCTTCAGGGTTATCTTTGGTCTCTTTGTTGCCTCTCTGATTAATGCCCTCCTTGCCTGGTCCATGAGTTTTGGTGGGCGGCCCTCTTGGCAGGTTTGTTGTGGTGCCATATTCTTACCATTTTTTTAATAATGGATTTAATGGTGCTCCGTGGGATGTTCAAAGTTTCTGATATTTTTTTATAACCCAACCCCGATCTGTCCTTCTCCACAACGTTGTCCCTGACCTGTTTGGAGAGCTCCTTGGTCTTCATGGTGCCGTTTGCTTGGTGGTGCCCCTTGTTTAGTGGTGTTGCAGACTTTGGGGCCTTTCAGAACAGGTGTATATATACTGAGATCATGTGATACTTAAATTGCACACAGGTGAACTTTATTTAACTAATTATGAGACTTCTGAAGGTAATTGGTTGCACCAGAACTTATTTGGGGGCTTCATAGCAAAGAGGTTGAATACATATGCACGCACCACAATTTGTAACAAGTTATTTTGTTCATTTCCCTTCACCAATTTGGACTATTTTGTGTATGTCTATTACATGAAATCCAAATAAAAATCCATTTAAATTACAATCTGAGAAAGTGAGAGGAGAATAGTTGGGTTAAGGATTTTCTCTTCTGGTTATCTAGATCTCTGGCATCCTCTTGAGGCATTTGTCCCATTTCATCAAACCTTAAAGCATCAGACAAGCTCAATGCATATAGTTGATTTGATTTAAAACGCATAGGGTGTGTGTACATATGGAAAAATACTTGTTTAAATATTTTGAACAGACAACTTTCGGTCGACCAAGATTTGTTTTAGCCAGGGACAGCCCTACTTTCAATCCATTTACCAATACACAACAGCCTCATATACACTACAGTTCAAAAGTTTGGGGTCACTTAGAAATTTCCTTGTTTTCTATGAAAACATACATGAAATGAGTTACAAAATGAATAGGAAATATATTTTAAACGTTGACAAGGTTATAAATAATGATTTTTAATTGAAATAATGGTGTCCTTCAAACGTGGCTTTCGTCAAAGAATCCTCCATTTGCAGCAATTACAGCCTTGCAGACCTTTGGCATTCTAGTTGTCAATTTGTTGAGGTAATCTGAAGAGATTTCACCCCGTGCTTCCTGAAGCACCTCCCACAAGTTGGATTGGCTTGATGGGCACTTCTTACGTACCAAACGGTCAAGCTGCTCCCATAACAGCTCAATAGGGTTGAGATCTGGTGACTCCATTATAGACAGAATACCAGCTGACTGCTTCTTCCCTAAATAGTTATTGCATAGTTTGGAGCTGTGCTTTGGGTCATTGTCCTGTTGTAAGAGGAAATTGGCTCCAATTAAGCGCCGTCCACAGGGTATGGCAAGATCCCTTTTACCCTGTACAAATCTCCCACATTACCACCACCAAAGCTCCCCCAGACCATCACATTGCCTCCACCATGCTTGACAGATGGCGTCAACCACTCCTCCAGCATCTTTTCATTTTTTCTGAATCTCACGAATGTTCTTCTTTGTATCCAACTCAAGACTTTAGATCGTCTGTCCATACACTGTTTTCCAAGACCTTCGCCTCTGTCCAGTGTCTGTGTTCTTTTGCCCGTCTTAATCTTTTATCTTTATTGGCCAGTCTGAGATATGGCTTTTTCTTTGCAACTCTGCCTAGAAGGTCAGCATCCCGGAGTCGCCTTTTCACGTTGACGATGAGAAACTGGTTTTGCGGGTACTATTTAATGAAAGCTGCCAGTGGAGGACTTGTGAGGCATCTGTTTGTCAAACACACTCTAATGTGCTTGTCTTCTTGCTCAGTTGTGCACCGGGGCCTCCCACTCCTCTTTCAAATTCTGGTTAGAGCCAGTTTGCGCTGTTCTGTGAAGGAGTAGTACACGCGTTGTAGCGAGAACGTCAGTTTCTTGGCAATTTCTCGCATGGAATAGTCTTAATTTCTCAGAACAAGAATAGACTGACGAGTTTCAGAGGAAAGGTCTTTGTTTCTGGCCATTTTGAGCTGTATCGAACCACAAACGCTGATGCTCGCAGATCCTCAACTCTAGTCTAAAGAAGGCCAGTTTTATTGCTTCTTAAATAAGCACAACAGTTTTCAGCTGTGCTAACATAATTGCAAAGGGTTTTACTATGATCAATTAGCCTTTTAAAATGATAAACTTGGATTAGCTAACACAACGTGCCATTGGAAACACAGGAGTGATGGTTGCTGATAAGGGCCTACCTGTAGATATATCCATAAAACATCCACTCGATTTCCAAGCTATACAATAGTATTTACAAACATTAACAAGTCTACACTGGATTCTGATCAATTGATGTTATTTTAATGTGACAAAAACCAGTGTGTTGTCTTTAAAAAAAGGACTTTTCTGAGTACCCAAACTTTTTGAACGGTAGTGTAACTAACTCTCTGTCTCTGCCCCCCTGGTTAGCTGTCCCAGTCCCTGGACCCGTCCCTGTGTGTTCCTCTGCGTCTGGACAGTGAGTTGAGAAGGAAGATGCGAGATGGCAGAGAGAGGGAGGCCCGGCAGGCTCTACTCATCCACAAACTGCAGAACAAGGTCKGGGTTTAAAGGGTTGGCGCTGTGGGGCTATAATGGACTTGTTTATGGCGATGTTTTAAGAGCATAAAGTCATCAGTCAATGATCAGCGACCGAGCAGAATTGACGGTCTTAAACATGGACATGAAAATAATTGTTGCTCTCTTGTTTACACTGTGATCATACGGTCTGTTGTCAGGTGCTGGAATACCGGGATCGCTGTCAGGGTTTGGAATACCAGGTGAAGACTGAAGAAKGAGAGCTCCTGAAACGCGAGGTTAGAGGGAAATCTATCATTTGATGAATACTTTATTTAACCAGGTCAAACCCATGAAGATATCTCTTTTTCAAGGGAGTTCTTGATGAAGCTGTAGTTAATTGAATCTGCATGTCAGCAGAGAGGAAGAGGCGACACGAGTGGGATAAAACAAAATCTGTCTTTTCCAGCAGGTGGCGTTGTTTCGCTCACCAAGCGATAAGATGAGAGAGTATCGAATTTGTTTAAAATTAATAGCTTATTTGCTATGTGTGGCTTATTTGATTGAATATAAGTTTTGTAATGATTAGGTTGTTACGAGTGTACTGATATAAGTAGGAATTGTGACATCTTGACAACTTTGAGAAAAAACACTTTATATCTGCGTTGTGCCTGGTCGTCACTAGGTACCACAGACACAKAGTCAGAAACCCATGCTATTTCTACAATGTATTTTCTTAAAATGTGATTTTAAACCCTAACCACACTGCTAACCTTACGCCGAACCTTAAATTAAGACCTACAATTTTTTTTTTTTATTTTTTTTTTATTTAACCTTTATTTAACCAGGTAGGCAAATTGAGAACACGTTCTCATTTACAATTGCGACCTGGCCAAGATAAAGCAAAGCAGTTCGACACATACAACAACACATAGTTACACAAGCAAATGTTTGTTTTCATGACTTTTTATGATGTAGCCATTTTGAATTTGTGGCTGTGGTAACTAGTGGAATCCATTGTGCCTGTTGTTCACACCTATATCTGCTCTCTCATTGGCTAGAATTGTCCCACCTGATCTCGCCTCCTCCCGACTGCCTTCCATTTTGTAAATCATTTTTTCCATTGTTAGAGCAGCCACTYCAGTATCAGGTCAGTATAATGGATCATCTGTGATATCAGTTAATTTAGGGTTTGTCTTCTTCTGTTGTTGTGCAGAGGAGGATCAGGAATGAGCACAGTGACTCCTTAGAGAGCGCCCTCATCAGGCTGGAGGAGGAACAGCAGAGGTGGGTGGGACACATCATGTCTGACAATTTGTGTTAAACAGACACAGAAGCTCGAACTGCGTCTGGGTTGAATAAATCACAYTTAAAGAAAATGTCAGAGTTGGAAATGTTGTTAACTGAGTTAGAGCGTTGTCAACAAACACTCTTATCAGACCAGGTAGCTGTTCGTCTTTCCAAAGTTAAGACACAACTTCATTTATTGAAAAGACAGAGAGCAGAATGTGCCATCCATGGAGCTAGACTCAACCGTTACTTCCATGGTAATCGTCCCAGTCGTTTACTGGCCAGCAAGCTACGCAGTAATGATCAATTAACTGATATAGCAACTATTGAATCTGAAACTGGGGAATTACAATCAGAACCCAAATGAATCAATGAAATATTCTCCTGCTTCTTCATTTGGGAGAGATGTGAATTACACAGCAATTTAGCTTTTTATTACGAAGGTAAAGAAAGCCACCCCGTGTTCTCACATCGCCGTGTTGCCCCGTGTTCTCACTCGCGCGTGTTCCCCGTGTTCTCACTCGCGTGTTCCCTGTTCTCACTCGCCGTGTTCCCCGTGTTCTCACTCGCCGTGTTTCCACGCGTGTTCCTTCGACTCGCCGTGTTCTCACTCGCCGTGTTCCCCGTGTCCTATTCTCACTCGCCGTGTCCACCGTGTTCCTCCTCGCCGTGTTCCCCGTGTTCTACTCGCCTCCTCTGTTTGATAAAATACCGACATTAAACTGTTCATGCTTAGAACCCAAATAGGTCCACACGGACCAAAGCGGTTTGTTAATACTACTGTGTTAAACTTTTCAACTTGTATTTATGTCGCTTTTCTAAATGTTTGTTTCTTTCGAGTGGCAGCTCACATGTAATATGATATGAACTGCCTATTAAATAATACGGAATTTGTAAATAGTAACCTGTAACCCCCACCCACGTAAACAACTATATACTTATTATTATTTTTGTTAAGACACAATCAATATAAAAGGTCTTGACAAGATGGTGACGCGTTAATTCCTTGGGTGTGTTTGGTGTGTTGTGTGTTTGGTGTGTTTTGGGTGTGTTTGTGGTGTGTTTGTGTTGTTTGGTGTGTTGTGGGGTGTGTTTGGGTGTGTTTGGGTGTGTTTTTGGTGTGTTTGGGTGTGGTTTGGGTGTGTTTGTGTGTTTGGGTGTGTTTGGGTGTGTTTGGTGTGTTTGGGGTGTGTGGGTGTGTTTGGTGTGTTGGGTGTTTGGTGTGTTTGGGTGTGTTTGGTGTGTTTGGGTGTGTTGTGTGTGTTTGGTGTGTTTGGGTGTGTTGGCTGTGTTTGTGTTTTGGGTGTGTTTGGGTGTGTTGGTGTGTTTGGGTGTGTTGGTGTGTTTGGTGTGTTTAGTGTGTTTTGGGTGTGTTTTGGTGTGTTTTGGGTGTGTTGGGGTGTGTGGGGTGTGTTGGGTGTGTTTGGGTGTGTTTGGGTGTGTTGGGTGTGGTTGGGTGTGTTTTGGTGTGTTTGGGTGTGTTTGGGTGTGTTTTGGTGTGTTTGGGTGAGCAGGAGTTGTAGGGCTGCAGATCTGAACTCTCTCCTTCGTGGCCAGCTCAGCCAATCAGGCCAGGTAAATGAAGCACTGAGAGAGGACCTTTGCAAACTGACTACTGATTGGTCCAAAGCCGTGGAGGAGGCGGGACTGAGGGAGATGGAGTGGCAGAAAGAGAAGGAGGTAGACTGATTGACAGACTGAATAGGAGACGTGTTTCATTCTTGTTTCATGTTTCCTAAATTACTGGAGCTGTTTCATCATGCAGACCATCTCTTCTTCCTGTCTCTCGTCCCCTCTTTTCTMTCTTTCCTTCTTCAGCGACTGACCGGTCATGTAGACCGGGGGCAGGGTCATCTGATGTCCATATGGGGAGATGTGGTCACTCTGAGACGACACTGTCACACCATGAAGACTGCCACTGACAGGTAAACTGATGCCTGGAAAACATTTCAAACCAGTATCTTCAAAACTCTATCTCTACGGTTGTGTCTGAAGTGGCACCCTACTCCCTATATAGTGCACTACTTTTGACTAGAGCTCTGGTTAAAAGAGCCCTGTGSCTCTGGTCTAAAGTAGTYCACTGTATAGGGATTAGAGTGCCAWTCTGGACGTACTTCTGSTATATAGTCCAGTTGATAATYATTGTTGTTTGTCCCATCCACAGGGACCTCTGGGAGCTTAGAGCTGAGTTCTCTCGTCAGTCTTCCTCTCTCCTCTCCCACTGTGGTTCAGTGGTGTCTCTATCTCTACGTCCCAGTGACTCTACAACCAACCTCCTTCCTGCTCCCCGCTCTGCCTCCGCCCCACCCCACTCCTCCACCCCGGGCTCACCTCCTCTCTCCTCCACCCTAGGCCCTCTCTCCTTGCAGGATCTGGACCACGACCATAAGGAGAGAGAGAAGGAGAGAGAGAAGGAGAGAGAGAAGGAGAGAGAGAAGGAGAGAGAGAAGGAGAGAGAGAAGGAGAGAGAGAGGGAGAGAGAGAGGGAGCTGACAGAGCTCAGAGCCCTCTATGAAGCTGAGACCCTGCATCTGAATAACAGGTCAGACTAAAAGCTTACTCCAGTCCTAAAGGGGACACCCTTCCTTCACCACCATCTGAGAACAATACTTCAATGACCTCTGCTGTGATTGTCCCAAATTGCCATTCTATTCCCTATATAAGTGCTCATCCGTTGACAGGGCTCTCTCCGTGTGACCAGGGCTCTCTCCCTTTGACGGGGGGCTTCCTTGACCAGGGGCCTCTCCCTTTGACTCAGGGCTCCTCTCCCTTTCCAGGGGCTCTCCTTGACCAGGGGGCTCTCTTTTTGACGGGGCTTCTCCCTGTTGACAGGGGCTCTCCTTGACCGGGCTTCCTTTGACAGGGGGCTCTCCCTTTGACCGGGGCTCTCCGCCTTACCCGGGGGCTCTCCCTTTGACCGGGGGCTCTCCTTGACCAGGGGGCTCTCTCCTTTGACCGTGGCCTCTTCCCTTTGACAGGGGGCTCTCTCCCTTTGACCAGGGGCTCTCCCTTTGACCGGGGGCCTCTCTCCTTTGACGGGGCCCTCCTTTGAACAGGGGTGCTCTCCCTTTGAAAGAACCCGCGGGGCTCTGCCCTTTGACCCCATGGGGCTCTCCTCATCCCTTTTTGAAGGGGCTTCTTCGACTTTGACCAGGCGGCTCCTCTCTCCGTCTCTCCTTTGACAGGGGGCTTCCCTTTGAACCC
>NW_019949651.1:7443-17838 GCF_002910315.2 Salvelinus sp. IW2-2015 | reverse complement strand
ATTAAATACAGAGAGCAACGTGTATTACCAATTACTCATCATAAAACATTTCATAAAAATAGACAAAGCATAGCAATGGAAAGACACAGATCTTGTGAATTCAGACAATATTTCAGATTTTTCTAAGCGTTTACAGCGAAAACACAATAAATCGTTATCTTAGCATACCACATGTGCAAACGTTACCCAGCAGAATCAAAAGGCAAGGGAGCGATAACGTTATGATCACCAAAAATATTTAATTTTTCACTAACCTTCTCAGAATTCTTCCGATGACACTCCTGTAACATCATTACAAAATACATATAGAGTTGTTCGAAAAGTGCATATTTAGCCACAAAAAAACGTGGTTATACAATGAGAATACTAGCAAAACTGCCCTGAAATGTCGGGCGGCTATATTGAGAGTGATCTAGTCTAATCGATAGCTAATCATAAACTTGACTAAAAAATACAGGTTGACAGGAATCGAAAGACAAATTAGTTCTTAATGCAATCGCTGACTTACATTTGTAAAATTATCCTTACTCTGCAATACCGGTCCGCCAAGCGAAGCTACACATAACAAAATGGCGACATATGCGTTTAAAAATTTTCAACAGAACAGCGATTTATCATCATAAATAGTTTCTTAACTGTGACGTTCTTACCATCAGTATCTTGGGCAATGATCCTTTCTGGGTCTTATCTCTTTTGGTCGAAAGCTGTCCTCTTGTCCGTCGAAATGCCCACTAACGTTCGACCGGGACCCCGAAACGTCCCGGAGCTTCAATGTGCATCACAAAGCAATGCCTTCAAAATCGCACTAAACGGATATAAATTGCTATAAAACGGTTTAAATTAACTACCTATATTGATGTTTTTAACACCTATAACGAGTAAAACATGACTGGCGATATATAAGTGGCTAAACCAACGCTTGGAAAGAGAAGAGAGTCCGCACGTCCATCTTGCGTGAGCGCAGCAGGAAAAGAACGGTACATCCGGTCTTTCGCGTTTTATACTGCCTGATTGCGCAATCGACTCCATTCAAAATTGTCACCTCTTACTGACATCTAGAGAAGCATCGGCAGTGTTTGTATCCTCATAGATTTACAGGGACTTTAAAACTGACCTGGGACCAGAGGCCAAAATTTCTGAAATCTCACTCCATATCAGGAAAAGTGCTGTAGAATGAGTTCTGTTTCACTCAGAGACATAATTCAAACGGCTATAGAAACTAGAGATGTTTTCTATCCAATAATAACTATAATATGCATTATGTACGAGCAAGAATTGAGTATGAGGCAAGTTTTAATTTGGAGACGATAAATGCTAATGTTGAAACAGCACCCCCTATATTGAGAAAAGGTTTTTAAGGCAGCTATACAATTTTAAAAACATTACAATACATTCATAACAGATTTCACAACACACTAAGTATGTGCCTCTGACCCCTACTACACTACCACATATCTCCGACACAAATCTGTTATCATTGTTGTGTCCTTTATGTGTTGCTTCACAGTCCCTGCTGTTCCTTACTTAACCTGTATTTAACTAGGCGAGTCAGTTAAGAACAAATTCTTATTACAATGACGGCCTACCCCGGCCAAACCCTAACCCGGACGACGCTGGGCAATGTGCGCCGCGCCTATAGACTCCCAATCACGGCCAGTTGTGATACAGCCTGGAATCGAACCAGGGTCTGTAGTGATGCCTCTAGCACTGAGATGCAGTGCCTTAGACCGCTGAGCCACTCGGGAGCCCCATAAGGTGTATTTTCATCTGTTTTTAAATCTGATTCTACTGCTTGCACAGTCACTTATAGGAACACGAGTTCCATGTAGTCATGGCTCTATTAGTACGGTGCACCTCCCATAGTCTGTTCTGGGCATGGGGACTATGAAGGGACCTCTGGTGGCATGTCTTGTGGGGTATGTATGGGTGTCTGCGCTGTGTGCTAGTCGTTTAAACAGACAGCTAGGCGCTTTCAACATGTCAATACCTCTAACAAATACAAGTAGTGATGAAGTCAATCTCTCCTCCACTTTGAGCCAGGAGAGATTGACATGCATATTATTAATGTTTGCTCTCTGGGTACATCCAAGGGCCAGCCGTGCTGTCCTGTTCTGAGCCAATTGCAATTTTCCTAAGTCCCTCTTTGTGGCTGAACAGTAGTCTAGGTGCGACAAAACAAGAGCTTGTAGGACCTGCCTTGTTGATAGTGTTGTTAAGAAGGTAGAGAAGCGCTTTATTATAGACAGACTTCTCCCCATCTTAGCTACTGTTGACTCAATATGTTTTGACCATGACAGTTTACAATCCAGGGTTACTGCAAGCAGTTTAGTCACCTCAACTTGCTCAATTTCCACATTATTTATTACAAGATTTAGTTGAGGTTTAGGGTATAGTGAATGATTTGTCCAAAATACATTGCTTTTAGTTTTTGAAATATTTAGGACTAACTTATTCCTCGCCACCCATTCTGAAACTAACTGAAGTTCTTTGTTAATGAATGAGAACATCAGACAAACAGTAAATACAGGTCATATCTGCAAACAGTCGATATCAATGCAACATTTGAGGTGTAAACCAATATTACTGTAGCTATGAGGGAGACAGCATCAACCATCACATTGCACATCACTTGCACTACCATCAGATTAGGATAACATACAATTACAAATCAACAGACGTAGTTAAGACAAAATAACATTGGTTCCCTTACACTATAGGTTATAGGTAACAATCCTTCGTATGAACTGCCAACTTTATTATGCATATTATTTGTTAATTGTGGAAATACATTAAGATATGCAAGATGTTTTAATATATATGCATATTTTTTAAATAACTGTATATAACTCAACCGAGGGGAGTTCGTTGGAAATGCTTTTGTCAGTTAATCTGTTTCTGTTCTATAGGTGGCACTGTGTGCTCTTTATAAAGGATGGGTGGGCCATGTCCTAAACACACGCTATATCAAATTAAAGTTTATTTGTCACAATGCACAGCATACAGCAGGTGTAAACGGTACAGTGAAATGGTTACTTGCATAGTAGCAATATCAAAAACAGGAAGTGTCCAGATAAAAATATTTTAAATATTTTGTAATTGTTAGATGACGCTTACCCGACACATTTATCTAAATTGATGGGTCATGTGAAAGAAATGCTAAACCACTCCCCCAGCCACATCTAYCTAAGTGGATGGGTCACTTTTGTCTAGACATGTACACATGTTCATGAAATAAAATAGATGGCCATAATCACCCCCAGACACACCTGGCTAATTTGATGGGTCGTTAAATAATCCGGCTGAAGTGGAGTCTTTTGTTCAGACATGTAMCTAGCTGTGGTATGAATCGGCAGGTAGCTAAAGCTCACAAACTAGGTTCAATGTTAGCTAGCTAACTTTAGGCTATACCTAGCAATGCAAATGGTTTTCAGATTCGAATAATGTTACGACACAGATCATACACGGAACGTTAGCTAGAGAGCCAGCAAGCTATCGTTCGCTAGCTAACTAACCTTTAATAAAGCGACTTTCTGACAAAATTAGAAACTTGTATCTGAAAATTGAGCTAGACTCGTATACATAGATGAATTCTTCACGGCAGACTGGAACCATTAACTCCCTTTTATTTGTAACTACATCTTGTTTGGCCAGCGTTGTGTCAAGTCACTGGTTCACACTGACCGTGGCGTGTGCAGAAAGTAGCCCATCACTTTTCCCCAACTGATTTGTCGATAGCGCCTGCTAAATTCAGGGCATTAATGTTGTTGACAAAAGTAGCAAAACCTTTCTCGTCCTCGATGGCTAACGTTATATCTTTCAAAGACGGGACGGTAAGAAAGGACTATCAACACATACTGAACAGCTCACGTWATAGACAGAAGCATGCTACATGGCAGACCAATCRACACTCATCTCCCGGCATGTCCAGCCCATCCATTATCTCAGCCAATCATGGCTAGCGGGAAGGTTCCTGACTTTTTACGTGGTTAAATGACTTAAATGTTAAACCAACTAGGCTAGTAATTTAACAATTTTATTCATATTTATGGATGGAATACAAGTTTGCTATTAAGGCACATGTTCACATGTTCCAGAAGGCATTTCTGCTCAAAAACGCATTTTGATAAATAAATAAAATGCACTCACACAAAATGGGCATTATCATAATTTTCACAATTTAAGAGTGTTATTTCAACCTCATAGTGTAAAATTACAAAGACTGACAGGCTTTAAGGCTTGGATTTGTGGAGAAGAAGCTGATCCTATATAGATCTGTAACTATGGGACACTCCACCCCAGTACTAGGAGAGCAGAGGTTAGGTCTCCCTGTCAGATACTGAATGTAGTACACAACCCTGTAATTTCAGGCAGTTTAAAGCCACAATCCGGCTTTGTGTTTCAGTCCACACGCAGCTGTGGGACGGGGCTGAGCAAACGTAACCCTAAGTAACCACTCTCATACAAAGCTGCGGACCCTCTTCTCCCAACCCATGTGTGTGTGTCTGCAACAATAATAATCATTTGGTGTTTATATTGTCCTTATTTCACATGTACAAAGTGTTCTTATATACACATGTGTGAATTGGTCATTTGTTTTTTGCATATCCCAACTTCCCCTGAGACGCCATCGGAGAGTGGAGTCGCGGCCAGGGTCAGCCATTATCAACGGAGACCCAGGAGCAATTAGGGTTAGGTGCCTTGCTCAATGGCACAGCAACAGATTTTTGCCTGTCGGCTCGAGGATTAGAACAAGTTACTTTTCGGTTACCCTGCCACCGTGTGTGCTGTGCTCTCTCTCTCTCTCTCTCTAGATGGGTAGATTGGAAGCAAAAAGACAAATCCCTTTAGTCAAAGTTAAACAATGGACATAAAGTCTATTCATGGAGCTTCGATCATTCTAAGGCTGTTCAGCACAGAGTACATCACCTGCAGGATGACCATGTCCTTTCTTATGTTTCAACATGGCTACTAAATAGGTGAACCTCTCCCTGCATATATCACAGCTGTAAGGCTTCTCTCCGGTGTGGGTGCGTTTGTGTACAGCCAGTGCGTCGGTTCGGGAAAACCTCTTCCCACATTGATCACAAGCATGAGGCTTCTCTCCAGTATGAGTTCTCTTGTGGGAGCTAGGTTTTGTGACCGACTGAAGCTCTTCCCGCAGAAAGAACAGTGGTACGGTTTTTCCCCAGTGTGCGTTCGCTGGTGATTCACCAGAGTACGAGACAGCGAAAACCTCCTCCCACAGTATTGCAGACATAAGGCATCTCTCCAGTATGCACACGCTGTGTGTTATTAAACGGCGGCGGAATATGAAGCTGCTGCCGCAGTCGGAGCAGTTGTGCAGTTTCACTCCTCGGTGTATCTTCATGTGAATTCTGAAGTCGTCAGGATGGTTGAAGGTCTTTCCACACAGGTCGCAGACAACAGACTTGTCTTTACTGTGCCTTTTCTGGTGATTCTTCAGATACACCGGATGAGAGAAACAGTTCCCACACTCAGAGCAACGGTAAGGTCTCTCTCCCCGGTTGTGCGTCAGCTGGTGAAATTTAAGATTACCTTTTGTAGTAAAACACGCCCCGCATTCAGAGCAGCGGAAGGGCCTTTCGGCGGAGGGCTTGTGTTTATGTTCATGTGCTTTCAGTAAACTGAAATGAATGAACCGCATTCCGCAGTCAGAACATTGGAACGGTTTCTCTTCGGTGTGCATTTTCATATGGAAATTAAAGGTTGTCAAAATACAAAACGTCTTCTCGCAGAAGGAGCATTGGTAAAGTCTTTCTGCGGCAGGCTTGTGTGTTTGCTTGTGTGCTTTTAAAGTGGAGTTTTGTGCAAAACTTTTCCCGCAGTCAGAACAGTGGTGAATTTTTTCCCCTGTATGTGTTTTCTGGTGCATTTTAAGATTACCTTTTAGACTGAAACTTTTTCCACACTGTGAGCAGYGGTAAGGTTTCTCTCCTGTATGGATTCTCTGGTGCATTTTAAGTTGCGCTGAACCAGCTAAACTCTTCCCACACTGAGTGCAGCAGTAGTGAGATTTCTTCCCTGTACGTCTCTGCGGTTGTTTGTTGACGTGTTTTGATTCGGAGAGACTCCAGTCTGGGTCATCAGCATCATGATGATGTTGTTGTTGTTGAGGCTCCCCAGAGGATCCACAATAGCCACGTCTTTTTCCTGTGTGAACAAGGAAAAACAATCAAAACATTGAATACAGTTTGTCCTAGAGAAGTTACATCATTTTGAGGTATCATCAAAACCCTTCATCAGATAATCAAATTCCCTAGACTGCATTGTAATTTAGGATTTAAAAAAAAATCTTCRACATGCAAAACCAGTCCTTGAGAAGTATTGTTATCAAATAGTTCATGGAATTTWGAATAACGGTTATTGGCCAGCTATAGGGCCGCGGTTACCGTAAAAAAAAAGTTTAAATCGCAAAACAAAGATATATATACACACACGGTACCAGTCAAAAGTTTGGACACACGTACTCAAAGGTTTTTCTTTATTTTTTACTATTTTCTATATTGTAGAATAATTGTGAAAACATCAAATTTATGAACACATATGGAATCATGTTATATCCAAAAAAGTGTCATTTTAGATTCTTCAAAGTAGCCACACTCTGCCTTAATGACAGCTTTGCACACTCAACCAGCTTCATGAGGAATGCTTTTCCAACAGTCTTGAAGGAGTTCCCACATACGCTGTGTACTCTGCTTTTCCTTCACTCTGCGGTCAAACTCATCCCAAACCATCTCAAAGGGGATGAGGCCGGGGGATTGTGGAGGCCAGGTTATCTGATGCAGCACTCCATCACTCTCCTTGGTCAAATAGCCCTTACACAGCCTGGAGGTGTGTTTTGGATCATTGTCCTGTTGAAAAMCAAATGATRGTCCCACTAAGCGCAAACCAGATGGGATGGCGTCTCGCTGCAGAATGCTGTGGTAGCCATAATGGTTAAGTGTGCCTTGAATTCTCAATAAAAATCACCAACAGTGTCACCAGCAAAGCACCCCCACACCATGACACCTCCTCCTCCATGCATCACGGTGGCAACCACACATGCGGAGATCATCCGTTCACCTACTCTGTGTCGCACAAAGACACGGCGGTTGGAACCACCATAAAAAATCTCAAATTTGGACTCATGAGACAAACGGAACAGATTTCCAACCACAGTCTAATGTCCCTTGAGTCCGTGTCTTCTTTGGCCAAAGCAAAAGTCTCTTTTTCTTATCTGGGTGTCCTTTAGTAGTGGTATTCCTTTGCAGCCAATTACGATGCACCATCCTTTGAAGGCCTGATGCACGCGGTCTCCTCTGAACGTTGATGTTGAGCATGTGTCCTAGGCTTTTTTTTTTCACTACCGCCATGGCAAGTTGGGGTCGCATGCCACTTTTTAATTACTTTTTTAGTTCCTAATCAGGATATGTCTTGGCCTGCCCGAATTCGTCGTTTTTTAATAGTGCCGTGTTCTCATTGTTTTGACACCCCGTGGTTTATACCCAATTTAAAGCAATCTGAGCTTTAGACCCACCATCTCTTAAATAACTTCAATTTAAATTTGGTGCACCTGTGGCCATGTGCTAAAGCAGGGAGGGTAAGTGCTTAAAAACTGAAAAATTATTTCACCCAATAAAATTCTTTATTAACTTAAAAGTGCTAAAGGTAGTATCTAAACATTCAGGAAAAACTTAAAACAACAGGTAAAAACCACAACTATCTATCCTAAGGCTATATCATAAACTTTTGAGTACTTTTGGTATTGTTATGAATGACAAAGGATTTCTAGCCTGAAGAGCATATTTTCTGTCTTGCTTGGAGCAGGACATGGTAATCGTTCCTATGGCAAACACTGCAAAAGTCCTGATCTTCTCGAGTATGTTGCCGGGTTGTGTCAGTCTGGGGAATGCTTTCACATCTCTGGGAGGAAGGCACGTCAACGGTTGCACAGCAGCTGAAGCCTGGTTCCATCTGAGTGAAAACTCCTTGACCACAAACAACACCAGGCTCCAGACGAAAATTAAAGAGGAAAGCAGACTAATAATACGACAAAGACATTCAAACCTTGCATACTAGAAAGTAACATGAATTAACCCCAAGTCAAGCAATAAGCCTCAAAGACAAAATACCTGAAGGGTGCTGGTTCCCTCGATCCATCTCCTGTATGATGGGAGAGCAAGGTTTAATGCTGAAAGAACAAAAATCCCTGAAGGGTTGCTTGTTCACTCATCGACACTCCTTGTACTGATGGGGGAGAGCCGGTTTTATGAGGAGGAGGGGCATTTGAACAGAGAAGCTTTCCACCTCTATTAGCGTCATAACAGCTCGATAACAAGTCTGGTTGTGCTCTAGATTCCCTTCTCTCAGCGTGACCAGGGCAGCGGCAGTCTGAACACAAGTAAACCCTTTTACGGCCCCACATCTTCCACCCACCCATGCCCCAGATATGGGCCAACCACACAGCAGAGAAGAACTGAAACTGCAAATCAGAACATCTGCTCCCCGGTGATCTGAAACGCGGGAACATGTATCCCAAACCTTCTTTTCCACTGCCTGGGTTTCCTCTGTGAAGATTCGCAAGTAGGGACCCCATGCCCACGTCATTGAAATGGTCCTTCCCAAAGATCTCCCTATATGATGTAAATCTTAGTTCTAGGTATTATCAAACTAAGGAAAAAACACAATAGATGTAAACCACATAGTCATCTTGACATCGCATACCTTTCATGTCATTTTATGACTATACCACAACAATTAAATTAATTTTAATTTAAACATGCTGAATATTCCTAACCAATTTAAACACTCAAAGTAAAAAGAAGCAAAATCTTAGGGTAATGCCAGATGCAATAGTTAATGTTTCTAATCTTCTATTTCAGGCATATAACTGGACTATAATCTGTCTTGCATTATTCATTGCTGTTGTTTGTCACGTGAGTACAGGACAATAATGCCGTGGGAGAAGGGAAACGTTGATGGATGAAATGGAAACAAGCAGTTTTTATACACTTTAACCAAGGACACATTTACGCTGCCTGTGTGAACGCAGTGGAATAGGTGCCAGGATGGCTCCGATGTTCAAGGAAAGCATCACCATCACTTCTCATTGTGCGTAAATCCTGGAGGAACTTGGGAAAAATTTAGATTCAATGGAATCGGAAGGGAGCAGGGGAATGTCTTGGTTACTCCAACTGAAAGAGGACACTCAGAAAGTACAGAGATGGTATCGGTGCATCCTTTGAGGTCCCAGACAACCATTGATGATTGAGCTGTAGACTGTGATGAAGATGAGAACCAGAAGGACCATGGATTGGTACTGCAAAAGGCTGGAGGCGGAGCTCATGTAGTCCCAGCCAATCATTGATGACGATGCTGCAGACTGCGATGAAAGAATGGGATGAGAGAGGACAGGGATTTGTTTTGCGTAGCAAAGGGCTTGGAGATGGAGCCAGCTCCAGAGAGACACCACCAGAGCAGAGGGAGAAGAGAGTGAGTGGGGCCCCTTCTGTCCTCTCCTTGGTAATGCCTTACTGCTGGGTCTGAAGAGGGTGTCGTTCTGGTGGTCGACTGCAAGGAAAACACCAGGGTTGAGAGGAGACTGCTGGAGGAGGAGACGAGGAGGAAGGAGACGTGATTCATCACAGTAATGTTTTGGTTCTAAGTACCATTGTGATAGTTTAGTTGTTGTTATCTCTAACTTACACGTGCAGTCCAGTGGCCTCTGATATCAAGTTTGTAAGTGGCATCAACACCTTTTTTTCATTGTAGAATGTTAAACCAATAGAAGAGAGAACATATTGCATGATTTTGATACAATTACACGTACAACCATGTATCTGACAGTTGTGGCTGTAAGACCGAGCTCATTAGAAATAATCAACCCAGGAAGCTTTGGAACGTGTTTTTTTATTACATTCAGCAAGAGCTCTATCCAGAGCGAATTTAGTCAGTGGCATTTCAACTAAATGTAGATAAACACATCACAGTTTGTAACAAGAAAATATATTTCTGTAACCGTTACTGAGAATGTATTGAATTTCTCGAACAAAAAATATAAAATGCATACAGCCCCAGCCAATCAGAAGTTAGTTTTCCCCATAAAAGGCACAATTTTTATTGACAAGAAATACCAGTTTAATTAAGCTGTCTGGGTGGCTAGTCTCAGACGATCCTGCAGGTGAAAAGCCTGAGTGGAGGGCCTGGTCTGGCATTGTTAACATGATCGTGGTTTGTGAGGCCCGGTTGGACGTACTGCCAAAATTCCTGTAAAACGCCTAGAAGGCCAGCATCCCGGAGTCCCTCTTCACCTGGTTTATGTTGAGACTTGGTGTTTGGCGGCGTACTATTTTTAATGAAAGCTGCCATTGAGGACTTGTGAGGCGCTGTTTCTAC
>NW_019949651.1:5738-7360 GCF_002910315.2 Salvelinus sp. IW2-2015 | reverse complement strand
TTGGTTTCATCAAATCAGAGAATCTTGTTTCTCATGGTCAGAGTCCTTTAGGTGCCTTTTCGGTAAACTCGAAGTGGGCTGTCATGTGCCTTTTACTGAGGAGTGGCTGCTGTCAGGCCACTCTACCATAAAGACCTCATTGGTGGAGTGCTGCAGAGATGGTTGTCCTTCTGGAAGGTACTCCCATCGCCACAGAGGAACTCTAGAGCTCGGTCAGAGTGACCATTGGGTTCTTAGTCACCTCCCTGATTTAAGGCCCTTCTCCCCTGATTGCTCAGTTTGGCCGGGCGGACAGCTTTAGGAGAGGAGTCTTGGTTGTTCCAAACTWYTTCCATTTAAAAATGATGGAGGCCACTATATGTCTTGGGGGAATGCAGAAATGTTTTGGTACCCTTCCCCAGATCTGTGCCGTGATACAATCCTGTCTCGGAGCTCTACGGACCGTTCCTTCGACCTCATGGCTTGGTTTTTGCTCTGACATGCACTGTCAACTGTGGGACCTTATATAGACAGGTGTGTGTGTGCTTTTCCAAATCATGTCCAGAGGTGGACTCCCAAGTTGTAGAAATATCTCAAGGATGATCAATGGAAACATGATGCACGTGAGCTCATTTTCGATTCTCATAAGCAAAGGGTCTGAATACTTATGAAAATAAGGTATTTCTGTTTTGTTCAAAAATTGCCATTATGGGGTATTGTGTGTAGATTGAGGATTTTTATTTTATTTAATGAATTTTAGAATAAGGCGGTAACGTGGAAGGTCAAGGGGTCTGAATAATTTCCGAATACACTGTGTTCATTATTCTTTGTATTTTTTATTTTTTTTGAGTGGCGTCAATGATTTCGCTGCTAAATTAATCTAGGGGAAACACTGACCATGCGGTGTATGTAGGTGTGAGTCTGACTGTTTCTGTTTACTAGGTGTGGTACACTCCCATGCTGTGTACTGTATATAATCAGAACCTGACTGTCTCATCTCTCTCCTCTCTGAGATGGCGACAGTAAAACATTGAGACTACAATGCTATGCAGTTTGTATGTAGGTGTGAGTCTGACTGCTGTGTTTGTTTGTGTCTAGGTGGCCAACCTGGCCTGCTCCATCTCTAATAATGAGGAGGGTGTCAAGCTGGTCCGTATGGCTGCCTGCATCCCAGCTGGAGACAACTCTGTCCCCAGGTTAACCTGCCGGTCCTTTCACCCCTCCCCTCTCCGCCAAGCTCTCCTTTCCCCCTTCCCCAGCTCCTTCCTCCCCTCCTCCAGCTCTCTTCTCCTCTCCTCCTTTTCCTAACCCCTAGCTCCGTCCCTTCTCCCCTTCCTCCAGCCTCTCCTTCCCCTCCTCTACCCAGCTTCTTCCTCTCCTCTCCCTCTCCTCTCTAACCCCAGTCTCCTCCTCACCTCTCCTTCCTCCATCTTCCCCAGCTTTCCTTTCCCCTTACCCGCTCTCCCTTCCCGCGCCTCTACCTTCCTCCCTCTCCCGTCCCCTCCGTTACCCAGCCTCTGCGCTCCTACCCTTCAACCCAGCTCTCCTTCCTCCCCTCTCCCCAAGCTCCTCCTTCCTCCCCTCTTCCCAGCTCTCCTTCCTCCCCCTCTCCCAGCTCTCCTTCCTGCCCCTCTCGCCAGCTC
>NW_019949651.1:0-1403 GCF_002910315.2 Salvelinus sp. IW2-2015 | reverse complement strand
CTGGCTCTAGCTGCCAAGCCCAACAGTAAGGTTGCTCAGGACAACATGGACCTCTTCAAAGACTCCTGGGAGAAACAGGTCCGCGTCCTCACTGATGCCGTCGATGACATCACCAGCATTGACGACTTCCTCTGTGTGTCTGGTAAGTAGGAGGGGGCGGAGCTTTTCCTTTTCAGGGTTCATGTCATTTTATATAAGTAATGGGGCTGGATGATGTTTTACAGGCTCTTGACCAACTGTGCTATTTAGTGTTTTTTTTGCGTTGTTTGTACATTACATTACATTACATAATGTTGCTGCTACCGTCTCTTATGACCGAAAATTCCATCTGGACATCAGAACAGCGATTACTCACCTCGAACTGGACAAAGACTTTTTCTTTAACCAGTCCGACGCGAAGGATATACTGTTTTGTCGAGACAAGGCCCACATCCACGTCATCCGCATGAAGAAGAGAGATGAAGAAAAAGGGGGAGGAGGGTGGGGTGCCTTGTAAGAATTCCCCGACGAGTAGGTAAACCACCACTACCCTCCGTATTATTGGTCAACGTGCAAATATTGGACAACAAACTGAACGATCTACGATTTAAGACTATCCTACCAGCGGGACATTAAACTGTATCTTATGTTTCACCAAGATGTGGCTAAACGACGTCACGGATAATATAGAGCTGGCTGGCTTCTCCGTGCATCGGCAGGACAGAGCAGCTACGTCTGTTTTAGACGATGGGCGAGGGTGTGTCTATTTATCAATAACTCCTGGTGCGTAATGTCTGATATTAAATAAGTCTCGAGGTATTGCCCGCCTGTGGTAAAATACCTCAGGATAAGCTGTAGACCACACTATCTACCAAGAGTTATCGTCTGTTATTCGTAGCCGTCTATTTACCACCACAAACAGATGCTGGAACTAAGACCACACTCAACGAGCTGTAAAAGGCCATAATCAAACAAGAAAATGCTCATCCAGAAGCGGCGCTCCTAGTGGCCGGGGACTTTAATGCAGGCTAGCTGAAATCAGTTTTACCAGCATGTCACGTGTAACCAGAGGGAAAAATAACTCCAGACCACCTTTACTCAACACAGAGACGCTTACAAAGCTCTCCCTCGGTCTCCATCTGACCATAATTCTATCCTCCTGATTCCTGCTTACAAGCGCAAACTAAAGCAGGAAGTACCAGTGACTCTTTTAATACGAAAGTGGTCAGAGGACGCGAATGCTACGCTACAGGACTGTTTTGCTAGCATAGACTGGAAGATGTTCCGGGATTCATCCAATGGCATTGGAGGTACACCACCTCTGACCGGCTTCATCAATAAGTGCATCAACGACTTCGTCCCCACAGTGACCGTACGTACATATCCCAACCAGAAACTATAGATTAGGCAACATGCGCACCGAG
>NW_019949650.1:8863-10397 GCF_002910315.2 Salvelinus sp. IW2-2015 | reverse complement strand
TGTCTAATTTGCTTTGTTGGCATGAGAAAACAATGTAATGATAAAATTAATCAATATTGTCAGCGGGACAACAGTAACAACAATAATCAAATGTCAAAATAACCATACGTTGAACAATAACAATAAGCACAGAGGACATGTGCAGGTTGGTTGGTCTGTCAGACTCTGTCCTTCATCAATGTAGTGAACTGCCAACCCACAGCTCTATACTATACTCTTTCCTGAATTCCTCAGTCCATTAAGAGTGACTAATATAACATGTGGTGTGACTTTACAGAGGCTTATCTGGACCTCAGCGCTATGTCTCAAATCAAATCAAATTGTATTGTTCACATACACGTGGTTAGCAGATGTTATTGTGAGTGTAGCAAAATTCTTGTGCTTCTAGTTCCGACAATGCAGTAATATCTAACAATCTAACAACAACTACCTTATACACACACATATAAATAAAGGAATGGGAAACTGATTGAACATGGTCTGCGCTCTGAGGACACGGCTAGGGATGCCGTCTGGGCCGGCAGCCTTGCGAGGGTTAAGACATTTATCGCGTTGGTGGCACTGTGTAATCCTCAAAGCGGGCAAAGAAGGTGTTTAGTTTGTCTGGAAGCAAAACGTCGGTGTTCGTGACGTGGCTGGTTTTCTTTATTGCATTTTGGCACTGTACAGGTGCTCAGCACCAAGACTGAAATAAAATACAGGAAAGATAGGCATTGAGTTACACCTATTGAATAATAATCAATAATCCCGTTGCCAGTTGTGAAGAGAAAGAATCCTGCTTAATGCCACGATTCAGAGAGGGCACAGGGCCAGATAGGATGGGTCTTTTATTAGTGTCTAGCAGAAAGTCAATACGTTCTTTAAAATCCAGTTTCAACTGTTCAGAGCTTCCCTTCACAATGTCATTAAAACCCATATGGACTAAGATAGAATCGATGTGGTGGGAAAAAGTACCCAATTGTCATACTTGAGTTAAAGTAAAGATGAAAATGACACAAGTAAAAGTGAAAGTCACCCACTTAAATCTTACTTGAGTAAAAGTCTAAAAGTATTTGGTTTTAAATATACTTAAGTATCAAAAGTACAAATATAAATCACTTCAAATTCATTGTATAAAGCAAACCAGACGGAATAATTTTAAATGTATTTTTATTTATGGATAGCAAGGGGTTCGCTCCAACACTCAGACATCATTTACAAATTAAAATTGTAGGGACAAGGGATTGTCACACCCTGGCCTTAGTTATCTTTGTTTTCTTTATTATTTTAGTTAGGTCAGGGTGTGACATGGGGGATGTATGTGTTTTGTATTGTCTAGGGTTTTTGTATGTTTATGGGGCAGTGTTCAGTCTAGGTGTATGTATGTCTATGGTTGCCTAGATTGGTTCTCAATTAGAGACAGCTGTCTATCGTTGTCTCTGATTGGGAACCATATTTAGGCAGCCATATTCATTAGGTAGTTCGTGGGTGATTGTCTATGTCTTTACGTTAGTTGCTTGTGTCTGCACTTTCGTTTTATAGCTTCACGGTCATT
>NW_019949650.1:0-188 GCF_002910315.2 Salvelinus sp. IW2-2015 | reverse complement strand
TGGAGTTTGTGAGAGGGAGGGAATCAGATTTTATCGGTCCTCAACTCGCAGCTCAGACAGGATRAATGGAGTTAGCCCTCAATTAGCCTGCCCCGGAACAAGCCGCTTCTGAAGGATTCGTTGAAATATATATTTACCTTGCTAAAAGKTGAGCCCCTTTTGTGGTACCAGTTATCCCTAGTTAAATT
>NW_019949649.1:8360-10400 GCF_002910315.2 Salvelinus sp. IW2-2015 | reverse complement strand
AAAATTGTCAAAGACTCCAGCCACCCCAGTCATAGACTGTTCTCTCTGCTACCGCATGACAAGCGGTACAGGAGCGCCAAGTCTAGGTCCAAGAGGCTTCTAAACAGCTTCAACCCCCACGCCATAAGACTCCTGAACATCTAATCAAATGGCTACCCAGACTATTTGCATTGCCCCCCTCCCTTTTACGCTGCTGCTACTCTCTGTTTATTATCTGTGCATAGTCACTTTTATAACTCTACCTACATGTACATATTACCTCAATTACCTTGACTAACCGGTACCCCCACACATTGACTCTGTACCTGTACCCCCCGTATATAGCCTCGCTATTGTTATTTTACTGCTGCTCTTTAATTATTTGTTACATTTATTTCTTTTTTTTAGGTATTTTTCTTAACTGCATTGTTGGATAAGGGCTTGTAATTTCACTGTGTGATGTTATATTCGGCGCATGTGACAAATTCGATTTGATTTGATCACCTGGAATGCTTTTCAATTAACAGATGTGCTGTCTTAAAAGTTAATTTGTGGAATTTCTTTCCTTCTTAATGTGTTTGAGCCAGTCAGTTGTGTTGTGACAAGGTATACAGAAGATAGCCCTATTTGGTAAAAGACCAAGTCCATATTATGGCAAGAACAGCTCAAATAAACAAAGAGAAATGACAGTCCATCATTACTTTAAGACATGAAGGTCAGTCAATATGGAACATTTCAAGAACTTTGAAAGTTTCTTCAAGTGCAGTCGCAAAAACCATCGAGCGCTATGACGAAACTGGCTCTCAAGAGGACCGCCACAGGAATGGAAGAGCCAGAGTTACCTCTCTTGCAGAGGATAAGTTCATTCGAGTTACTAGTCCAAATAAATGCTTCACAGAGTTCAAGTAACAGACATCTCAACATCAACTGTTCGGAGGAGACTGTATGAATTAGTCCTTCATGGTCCAATTGCTGCAAAGAAACCATTACTCAAGGACACCAATAAGAAGTAGAGACTTGCTTTGGCCAAGAAACACGAGCAATGGACATTAGAACGGTTGAAATGTGTCCTTTTGTTTGGAGTCCAAATTTGAGATGTTTGGTTACAACCACCATGTCTTTGTGAGATGCGGTGTGGGTGAACGGATTCTCTTGGGAAGTAAAACGGTCTGCATTTTATTTTTAGGTTTTCTTGGTTGGGTGAACAAAAGGACTTGAGTTTCTGTACGTTATTGGAAAGGTGGAACCTCATGATGGTGCCACTTTGAAAATCACTGACTTCTTCAGTAAGGTCATTCTACTGGCAATGTTTGTCTATGGAGATTGCATGGCTGTGTGCTCAATGTTATACACCTGTCAACAACGGGTGTGGCTGAAATAGTCAATTCCAGTCATTTGAAGGGGTGTCCACATACTTTTGTACATAGTATATGAGAGGTAGTGGAAATGTGTACATAATTCATGCTCAAGGGGTAATCCTATAGATTCCTATCTTTCAATGAGACTAATTTTAATTAGATCCGATAAGTGTGTTGTAACTGTTGCCAAATAATGACATTAACATGTATTGCTAGGAATGTGACAGTAGGGTGACTCCCCTAGCGGGTCTCGATCCCAGGCCACCAGCACCAATGATGAATTCCCTAACCAATGTCCCAATAAGGGATATCTCTAGGGCATGTGCTTATTGGGCCAGTATAGTTAGGCCCTGCCCATAAGAATCCCTAACCCCTCCTCCCTAGGCACTTGTGTAGATCTGAAACAACTTGATAGGTGTAAGCAATACAGTAAATGCACTTTGAAGTAAATCTCAGCCTTGTTAAAGTGCACTCAAGAAAATATTTTATTGACCATAGTGATTCAGGAGTATCAATAAAACAGGTTAATATGCCCCCTCCCCCCCCCTCCCCACATTAGACAACTATACAGAAAACCCTTAAATTGCTGAAATAAGTTTAAAAAAATTAATGATGAGAGAATAGTCAGATTAACTGATACCTTATATGGACATGTTGGCGTAAGAGGAAGAGTACCGTGAAACAAGAAGTTGAGTTCAAATCC
>NW_019949649.1:0-855 GCF_002910315.2 Salvelinus sp. IW2-2015 | reverse complement strand
GGTTTGGCAGCTCCGTTGCCGTGCGGTAGAGAGAGAAACAATCTATGACTTGGGTGACTGGAGTCTTTGACAATTTTTTTGTTGGGGTGCCAAGTCTAGGTCCAAAAGGCTCCATAACAGATTCTACCCCCAAGCCATAAAACTGCTGAACAATTAATCAAATGGCCCCCCAGGCCATTTACATTTACCCCCCCCCCCTAAATACTAGTGTATTTAGTAAATATTTTCTTGACTCTATTTCTTGAACTGCATTGTTGGTTAAGGGCTTGTAAGTAAGCATTTCCCGGTAAGGTATTCGGGACATGTAACAAATAACATTTGATTTGATTTGAGTCTCTCCATGGACTTACAGCGAAGAGAAACACTACCTCCCAACCACCAGCACCAGCCCACCTAGCTGTGGAGAGAGGAGAGGTACATGGAGTTTCCATGTTCCAGCACATGCTGTGTATTTACCCAGCCTTGTTTTTCACTCTTTAACATCCTTGCTAATGTCTGGAGGCAGGACACAGGGATGAATTACAGGGCRGCTGGAGATGGATGCATTATGAGTGCTGAGCGTTGCGTTGACAGAACTGGTTCATATGGAGATCCTACACCAGGCAACCTACATCAGATGCTGCATGTTTGATGAGAGAGATCTTCGCTGGAAGCTCTTATTTCTTTCTACTTCTTCCCTCCGAACACAACTCCACCACACACCCCCTTCCTCCTGCCGGCCCTCCTCCTGGAGTCACAAATCAAATCAAATCAAATGTATTTATATAGCCCTTCGTACATCAGCTGATATCTCAAAGTGCTGTACAGAAACCCAGCCTAAAACCCCAAACAGCAAGCAATGCAGGTGTAGAAGCA
>NW_019949648.1:0-10403 GCF_002910315.2 Salvelinus sp. IW2-2015 | reverse complement strand
AGATATAAACGCCATAGATGTAGGTTAACTGTTTGCCATCTGTTTTTAAACGGGATGCTATAGATATAAACCCATAAGATGTAGGTTAACTGTTGCCATCTGTTTTTAACGGGATGCTATAGATATAAACCCATAGATGTAGGTTAATTGTTGCCATCTGTTATTAATGGGATGCTATAGTATAAACCCATAGATGTAGGCTGAACTGTTGCCATCTGTATTAACGGGATGCTATAGGTTAAACGCCATATTTACATTTAGTCGATTGCAGACTGCGTGTATCAAGCGATGCTTAAGTACCTAATGTGTAGGTGATAGCTTACGATATTTCTATAACGACGTCGCAGAATTGTTAGATTGTTAGTTCACCAGGGCCACATCCCGTTAAAAACAGATGGAGATTTCAGTTGCATAGTTAGGTCTCGGACTACTAATGTCTACAAATAGGAAGAAAAATGTAAATACAATTTSAACAAGCAATCATGACAGTCAAATTCACCGAAGCTGCTTCTTACCTGAGAATATCAGKGACGTTGTTTCAGCTAGGACCTGTAGACTACTCAGATGAGAAKGTATGCACCAATAACTTCWCCTCTCTATCTGAGAACTAAAGATGATCAACTCCTGGGCAGAGGGGGTTTTGTACGATGACGGAAAATGAGACTTGGAATTTTTTCTAACATTGCTGGACTCGTTTTTCCACTGCCATTCACGAGCGTCAATCATGCCTTTCAAAAAATGCATCCACCTACAAGACCCGCATAACGACTAACCAAAATCAAAAAGTGACTTTTAGACTACCTTAACCCCTGACCTTAACCACACCCTCAGTGTTATGATGTTTGTTCAAACCCAGCTGAAAACAAACAACAAATACAAAGTGAGGGATCAATCACATTTATTCATAAAGCCCTTCTTACATCAGCTGACGTCAAAAAGTGCGGTACAGAAACCCAGCCTAAAACCCCACACAGCAAGCAATGCAGGTGGAGAAGCACGGTGGCTAGGAAAAACTCCCTAGAAAGGCCAAAACATAGAAGAAGAAACCTAGAGAGGAACCAGGCTATGAGGGGTGGCCAGTCCTCTTCTGGCTGTGCAGGGTGGAGATTATAACAGAACATGGCCAAGATGTTCAAATGTTCATAAATGACCAGCATGGTCAAATAATAATAATCAAAGTAGTGGTTGAGAGAGTAGCAAATCAACACCTCAGGAGCAAATGTCAGTTGGCCAATCATTGAGAGTATCTCTACCGCTCCTGCGTTCTCTAGAAAGTTGAAAACAGCAGGTCTGGGACAGGTAGCACGTCCGGTGGACAGGTGAGGGTTCCATAGCCGCAGGCAGAACAGTTGAAACTGGAGCAGCAYCACGGCCAGGTGGACTGGGGACAGCAAGGAGTCATCATGCTAGGTCGTCCTGAGGCATGGACAGAGAAATAAAGAGAGAAAGAGAGAATTAGAGAGAGCATACTTAAATCCACAAAGGACACCGGATAAGACAGGAGAAGTACTCCAGATATAACAAACTGACCCTAGCCCCCCGCCACATAAACTACTGCTGCATAAATACTGGAGGCTGAGACAGGAGGGGTCAGGAGACACTGTGGCCCCATCCGATGATACCCCCGGACAGGGCCAAAAAGGAAGGATATAACCCCACCCACTTTGCCAAAGCACAGCCCCCACACCACTAGAGGGATATCTTCAACCACCAACTTACCATCCTGAGACAAGGCCGAAGGCCAAGTATACCCACAAAGATCTCCGCCACGGCACAACCAAGGGGGGGCGCCAAACCCAGACAGGAAGATCACGTCAGTGACTCAACCCACCAAGTGACGCACCCCTCCTAGGGACGGCATGGAAGAGCACCAGTAAGCCAGTGACTCAGCCCTGTAATAGGGTTAGAGGCAGAGAATCCCAGTGGAGAGAGGGGAACCGGCCAGGCAGAGACAGCAAGGGTGGTTTCGTTGCTCCAGTGCCTTTCTGTTCACCTTCACATCCTGGGCAGACTACACTCAATCATAAGGACTCTGAAGAGATGCGTCTTCAATAAAGACTTAAAAGGTCGAGACCGAGTCTGCGTCTCTCACATGGGTAGGCAGACCATTCCATAAAAATGGAGATCTATAGGAGAAAGCCCTGCCTCAGCTGTTTTTGCTTAGAAATTCTAGGGACAATTAGGAGGCCTGGGTCTTGTGACCGTAGCGTACGTGTAGGTATGTACGGCAATGACCAAATCGGAAAGATAGGTAGGAGCAAGCCCATGTAACGCTTTGTAGGTTAGCAGTAAAACCTGAAATCAGCCCTTGCTGTCATGTTCTGACCTTAGTTCCTTTGTTATGTCTTTATTTTTAGTTAGGTCAGGGCGTGAGTTGGGGCAGGCATTCTATGTTGTTTTTTCTATGTTTTTGTTCTATGGTTATATTTCTATGTGTTTGGGCTAGTATGGTTCCTAATCAAAAGGCGGCGTCAGGCGTTGTCTTTGATTGGGAGCCATTTAGGTAGTCTGTTTACCTTTGTGTTTTGGTGGGTGGTTGTTTCGTGTGTCTGTGTTATCACCATACGGGACTGTTTCGTTTTGTATTTCACGGTGTTATTTTTGTATTCTTAGTGTTCAGTTAATAAACCGAATTTGGACACCCACGCTGCGTATTGGTCCGACATCTCTTACTCCTCTTCAGACGGGAGGAAACCGTGACACTTGCTTAACTGAAAAAGCGTGTGCGAGCAAGGAGGCCTACAAACCGCGACTCAGTTACACCAACTCTGTCAGGAGGAATGGGCCAAAATTCACCCAACTTATTGTGAAGCTTGTGGACGGCTACCCGAAACGTTTGACCAAGTTAAACAATTTAAAGGCAATGCTACCAAATACTAATTGAGTGTAAGTAAACTTCTGACCCACTGGTAATGTGATGAAAAAAATAAAAGCTGAAATAAATCATTCTCTCTACTATTATTCTTACATTTCACATTCTTAAAATAAAGTGGTGATCCTAACTGACCTAATGCAGGGAATTGTTATTAGAATTAAATGTCAGGAATTGTGAAAAACTGAGTTTAAATCTATTGGCAACGATGTATGTAAACTTCCAACTTCCACTGTTTATTAAATAATAGGTCTGACTCCGATCACTGTGTATATGTGACTGTAAAGAACCAACTGACCTGTTCTAGAATCCTCATGTGACAGTAAGAAACCAACTGACCTGTTCTTGAATCCTCTTAAGAAAGACAAAGGGCCAACTCTACCCGAAACACACAGGCTATTATAAAGCTCCATTCCCAGTAACCAGAGGCACATACTTCCCACAAAACCATCTCGGAACTGTTTACATCCTGTTCAGCCACCTGTTGGGCAGAACAAAATGAGCAACCATTCCCAAAGTTGTACTCCTCCCTCCGTCTCCTCCACCACCCTCATGGGCCCCACCCCATGTTTCTGAACATCTAGTGAATGGTCAATAGTTCTTTACCTCTAGTGAATGGTCTATAGTTTCTTTATCTCTAGTGAATGGTCTATAGTTCTATACCTCTAGTGAACGGTCTATAGTTCTTTACCTCTAGTGAATGGTCTATAGATCTATACCTCTAGTGAATGGTCTATAGATCTATACCTCTGTGAAAGGTCTATAGTCTATACCTCTGTGAATGGTCTATAGTTCTTACTCTAGTGAATGGTCTATAGTTTTCTTTACCTTCTAGTGAATGGTCTATAGATCTATACCTCTAGTGAATGGTCTATAGATCTTTACCTCTAGTGAATGGTCTATAGATCTATACCTCTAGTGAATGGTCTATAGATCTATACCTCTAGTGAAAGGTCTATAGTTCTATACCTCTAGTGAATGGTCATAGTTCTATACTCTAGTGAATGGTCTATAGTTCTTTACCTCTAGTGAATGGTCTATAGTTCTTACCTCTAGTGAATGGTCTATAGTTCTATACTCTAGTGATGGTCTATAGTTCTATACCTTAGTGAAGGGTCTATAGATTATACCTCTAGTGAATGGTCTATAGATATATACCTCTAGTGAATGGTCTATAGTTCTATTTTACCTCTAGTGAATGGTCTATAGTTCTATACTCTGTGAATGGTCTATAGTTCTATACCTCTAGTGAATGGTCTATAGTTCTTTCCTCTAGTGAATGGTCTATAGTTCTATACCTCTTAGTGAATGGTCTATAGTTCTATACCTCTAGTGAATGGTCTATAGTTCTATACCTCTAGTGAACGGTCTATAGATTATTACCTCTAGTGAATGGTCTATAGTCTATACCTCTATGAATGGTCTATAGTTCTATACCTCTAGTGAATGGTCTATATTTCTATACCTCTAGTGAATGCTATAGTTTAGTAGTTAGTATGGTCTATATTCTTACTACCTCTTGTGAATGATCTATACCTCTAGTGAATGGTCTATAGATTATACCTCTTAGTGACTGGTCTATAGTTCTATACCTCTAGTGAATGGTCTATAGTTCTTTACCCTAGTGATGGTCTATAAGTTCTTACTTAGTGAATGGTCTATAGTTCTATACCTCTAGTGAATGGTCTATAGTTCTATACTCTAGGAATGGTCTTATGTCTAACCTCTAGGAATGGTCTATGTCTATACGCTCTAGTGAATGGTCTATAGTTCTATACCTCTAGTGAATGGTCTATATTTCTATACCTCTAGTGAATGGTCTATAGTTTCTATACCTCTAGTGAATGGTCTATAGTTCTATAACCTCTTTGGGAATGATCTATACTCTAGTGAATGGTCTATAGATCTATACCTCGTAGTGAATGGTCTAATAGTTCTATACCTCTATGAATGGTCTATAGTTCTAAATACTCTAGTGAATGGTCTATAGTTCTATACCTCTAGTGAATGTTCTATAGTTCTATACCTCTAGTGAATGGTCTATAACTTCTATACCTCTAGTGAATGGTCTATAGATCTATACCTCTAGTGAATGGTCTATAGTTCTATACCTCTAGTGAATGGTCCTATAGATCTATACCTCTAGTGAATGGTCTATAGTTCTTTACTCTAGTGAATGGTCTATAGGTCTTTACCTCTATGAATGGTCTATAGATCTATACCTCTAGTGAATGGTCTATAGTTCTATACCTCTAGTGAATGGTCTATCAGTTCTTTACTCTAGTGAATGGTCTATAGTTCTATACCTCTAGGTGAACTGGTCTATAGTCTATACCTCTAGTAATGTCTATAGTTCTATCCTCTAAGTGAATGGTCTAATAGTTCTATACCCTCTAGTGAAATGGTCTATAGATCTATACCTCTAGTGAATGGTCTATAGTTCTATACCTCTAGTGAATGGTCTATAGTTCTATACTCTAGTGAAGGCCTATAGTTCATACCTCTAGTGAATGTCTATAGATCTATACCTCGTCGTGAATGGGCTACAGTTCTTTACCTCTAGTGAATGGTCTATAGATCTATACTCTACCTAGTCTGGTCTGAAAGGTAGTAGCCTCGGGCTAGTGTGTCTACTAGTCTGGTCTGAAAGGTAGTAGCCTGTAAGAAATCAACTGACCTGTTCTAGAATCCTCATGTGACAGTAGAAACCAACTGACCTGTTCTAGAATCCTCTTAAGAAGACAAAGGGCCCAACTCTACCCGGAAACACACAGGCTATTATAAAAGCATCCATTCCCAGTAACCCAGAGGCACATACTCCCACAAAACCATCTCGGAACTGTTTACATCCTGTTCAGCCACCTTGTTGGGCAGAACAAAAGATGAACAACATTCCCAAAGTTTGTACTCCTCCCTCCCCTCTCCTTCCACCACCCTCCCTCTCCACTCCTTCCACCGTATCAGGCTGCAGGTAGCTGGAACAGTGTGTTGTACCTGTATCAGGCTGCAGGTAGATAGACAGAGAGATAAACACATAAAATCTATTTAAACAACACATCATAATGTGTGCTCCAGGTGTGGTCTGTGTCTTTGTCTGTGTGTGTGTGTGTGTGTGTGTGTGTGTGTGTGTGTGTGTGTGTGTGTGTGTGTGTGTGTGTGTGTGTGTGTGTGTGTGTGTGTGTGTGTGTGTGTGTGTGTGTGTGTGTGTGTGTGTGTGGGTGTGGTGTGTGTGTGTGTGTGTGACTCACGGGAGGGGAATTTGCTGACGTTGTTGGAGACTCTGATGAGCATGCGAGCTGCTATCAGATGCTCCCCTCTCTTCACATGGATCTGAAATCAATCAAACAAAACATCAATACAATCAATACATCAATCAACCAATACATCAACCAATACATCAACCAATACATCAATAAATACATCAACCAATACATCAACCAATACATCAATAAATACATCAACCAATACATCAACCAATACATCAATCAACCAATACATCAACCAATACATCAATAAATACATCAACCAATACATCAATCAATACATCAACCAATACATCAACCAATACATCAATCAATACATCAACCAATACATCAATCAACCAATACATCAATCAACCAATACATCAATCAACCAATACATCAATCAATACATCAATCAACCAATACATCAATCAATACATCAACCAACCAATACATCAACCAACCAACCAACACATCAATCAACCAATACATCAACCAACCAACCAATACATCAACCAACCAATACATCAATCAACCAATACATCAACCAGTGGGATAGCAGTAGAGTATGTTGGGTAGTGTAGTGGTATAGCAGTAGAAGATGCTGGGTAATGTAGTGGTATAGCAGTAGAGGATGTTGGGTAGTGGTATAGCAGTAGAGGATGCTGGGTAAAGGTATAACAGTAGAAGATGCTGGGTAGTGCATTGGTATAGCAGTAGAGGATGCTGGGTAGTGGTATAGCAGTAGAGGATGCTGGGTAGTGGTATAGCAATAGAGGATGCTGGGTAGTGTAGTGGTATAGCAGTAGAGCATGCTGGGTAGAGTAGTGGTAGAGCAGTAGAGGATTATGGGTAGTGTAGTGGTAAAGCAGTAGAGTATGCTGGGTAGTGTAGTGGTAGAGCAGTAGAGGATGCTGGGAAGTGAAGTGGTATAGCAGTAGAGGATGCTGGGTAGTGGTATAGCGGTAGAGGATGCTGGGTAGTGGTATAGCGGTAGAGGATGCTGGGTAGTGGTATAGGGGTAGAGGATGCTGGGTAGTGTAGTGGTATAGCGTAGATGATGCTGGGTAGTGTAGTGGTATAGCAGTAGAGGATGCTGGGTAGTTGAGTGGTATAGCGTAGAGGATGCTGGGTAGTGTAGTGGTATAGCGTAGAGAATGCTGGGTAGTGTAGTGGTATACGGTAGAGGATGCTGGGGAGTGTAGTGGTATAGCGTAGAGGATGCTGGGTAGTGTAGTGGTATAGCAGTAGAGGATGCTGGGTAGTTGAGTGGTATAACGGTAGAGGATTCTGGGTAGTGTAGTATTAGAGCAGTAGAGGATGCTGGGTAGTGTGTGGGTATAGCAGTAGAGGATGCTGGGTAGTGTAGTGGTAGAGCAGTAGAGGATGCTGGGTAGTGTAGTTCTACCTTAACCAGGATGTATACGTGGAGGATGCTGGGTAGTGTAGTGGTAGAGCAGTAGAGGATGCTGGGTAGTGTAGTGGTAGAGCAGTAGAGGATGCTGGGTAGGTAGTCTACCTTAACCAGGATGTATAGTGGAGGATCATGAGGTTGGTGTTCATCTCAGCAGGGATTCTGATCTTTGTGTCTGCAGCTCAGTGACATACAGAACAGCACGTCATGGGCATTACGGTAGTTTCCCTGGAACACACATGCACACAAACACGTCCTTTAGGATACTGTGTGTATATGAGTGTGTGTATATATGAGTGTGTGTATATACATTACCAGTCAAAAGTTTGGACACATCTACTCATTTCAAGGGTTTTTTCTTTATTTTTTTACTATTCTAATCTACTTGTAGAAAATAGTGAAGACATCAAAACTATGAAATATACATATGGGGATCATGTATTTACCAAAAAAGTGTTAAACAATTCAAGAAATTGGTAAATATTCTCTAGTGTAGTCTAAGGGGTGAGTCTCAATAGTCTCTAGTGTAGTCTAGGGGTGTGTCTCCATAGTCTCTAGTGGTAGTCTAGGGGTGAGTCTCAATAGTCTCTAGTGTAGTCTAGGGGTGAGTCCAATATCTCTAGTGTAGTCTAGGGGTGAGTCTCAATATTCTAGTGTAGTCTAGGGGTGAGTCTCAATAGTCTCTAGTGTAGTCTAGGGGTGAGTCTCAATGTCTCTAGTGTAGTCTAGGGGTGAGTCTCAATAGTCTCTAGTGTGTCTAGGGTGAGTCTCAATAGTCTCTAGTGTAGTCTAGGGGTGAGTTGCAATAGTCTCTATGTGTTCCTAGGGATGGTCTCAATTGTTTTATATAGTCTAGGGTGATCTCAATAGTCTCTAGTGTAGTCTAGGGTGAGTCTCAATATTCTCTAGTGTAGTCTAGGGTGAGTCCTCAATATTCTCTAGTGTGTCTAAGGGGTGAGTCTCAATAGTCTCTAGGTTGTCTAGGGTGAGTTGCAATAGTCTCAGTGTATCCTAGGGGTGAGTCTCAATCGTTTTATATAGTCTTGGGTGAGTCTCAATAATCTCTAGTGTAGTCTAGGTGTGAGTCTCAATATCTCTTAGTGTAGTCTAGGGGTGAGTCTCAATAGTCCTTAGTGGTAGTCTAAGGGGTGAGTCTCAATAGTTCTAGTGTATGTCTAGGGTGAGTCTCAATAGTCTCTAGTGTAGTCTAGGTGTGAGTTGCAATAGTCTCTAGTGTAATCTAGGGTGGGGTCTTCAATATTCCTCTAGTGTAGTCTAGGGGTGAGTCTCAATAGTCTCTAGTGTAGTCTAGGGGTGAGTCTCAATAAGTCTAATGTAGTCTAGGGGTGAGTCTCATATTCTCTAAGTTAGTCTAGGGGTGAGTCTCAATAGTCTCTAGTGTAGTCTAGGGGTGAGTCTCATATTCTCGTAGTGTAGTCTAGGGGTGAGTCTCAATAGTCTCTAGTGTAGTCTAGGTGTGAGTTGCAATAGTCTTAGTGTAATCTAGGGGTGAGTCTCAATATTCTCTGTGTAGTCTAGGGGTGAGTCTCAATAGTCTCTAGTGTAGTCTAGGGGTGAGTCTCAATAGTCTAGTGTAGTCTAGGGTTGAGTCTCAATATTCTCTAGTAATAGTCTAGGGTGAGTCTCAATATTCTCTAGTGTAGTCTAGGGGTGAGTCCTCAAAATAGTCCTCTAGTGTTTGTCTAGGGGTGAGTTGATAGTCTCCAGTGTATCCTAGGGGTGAGTCTCAATCGTTTTATATAGTCTTGGGGTGAGTCTCAATAATCTCTAGTGTAGTCTAGGGTGGAGTCTCAATATTCTCTAGTGTAGTCTAGGTGAGTCTCATAGTGCTCTAGTGTAGTCTAGGGGTGAGTCTCAATATCTCTTAGTGTAGTCTAGGGGTGAGTCTCAATAGTCTCTAGTGTGTCTTGGGGTGAGTTTCAATATGTCTCTAGTGTCATCTAGGGTGAGTCTCAATAGTCTCTAGTGGTAGTCTAGGGGTGAGTCTCATAGTCTCTAGTGTAGTCTAGGGGTGAGTCTCATAGTCTCTAGTGTATCAGGGGTGAGTCAATATTCTCTAGTGTAGTCTGGGGTGAGTCTCAATGTCCTAGGTGTCTGGGGTGAGTCAATAGTCTCTAGTGTAGTCTAGGGTGAGCTCAATAGTCTGTGTAGTCTAGGGGTGAGTTCTATAGTCTCTAGTGTATCTAGGGGTTGAGTCTCAATAGTTCTGCTAGGGAGTCTCAATAGTGTAGTCAGGGGTGAGTCTCAATAGTTGTAAGTCTAGGGGTGAGTTCAAGTCGTTTTATATAGTCTAGGGGCTGAGTCTCAATAGTCTCTAGTGTAGTCCTAGGGTGAAGTTGCAATAGTGCTCCAGTGGTATCTAGGGTGAGTCTCAATCGTTTTATATAGTTAGGGGTGAATCTCAATAGTCTCTAGTGTAGTCTAGGGGTGAGTCTCAATAGCTCTAGTGTTTGTCTAGGGGTGAGTTGCAATAGTCTCCAGTGTATCCTAGGGTGAGGTCTCATCGTTTTATATAGTCCTTGGGGTGAGTCCAATAATCTCTAGTGTTAGTCTAGGCGTGAGTTGCAATAGTCCTCTAGTGTAGCCTTGGGGTGAGTCTCATATGTCCTCTAGTGTAAGTGTAGGGGTGTCTCAATAGTTCTAGTGTAGTGTAGGGCGTGAGTGTCAATAGTCCCTCTGAGTGGTAGTGTGTGGGGCACTGGCAGAATGTAGCTATGTATGTCTTGGGTGGTCCAATAGTCTCTAGTGTATCTATGGGTGAGTTCTCAATAGTCTTCTGAGTGTAATGCTAGGGTGAGTCTAATAGTCTCTAGTGTAGAGGGTATCTAGAGTTGTGACAGGTGACTCAATAGTC
>NW_019949647.1:13837-24241 GCF_002910315.2 Salvelinus sp. IW2-2015 | reverse complement strand
CTTGTCAAATTGTGATCTGCAATGACTACATGATTTTAGATGGGTAAGTTAGGCTAACCAGCTATCTAGTTAACATGACCAGTAGTTGATGAACTGGACATTTCAGACAGGTTATAAACAGCCTCCATAAGAATCCGTCTGTGAATGACATGAGAGGAAAAACTGCTCAAAGCACAACCAAATTACAAAATTAAAACCTTGTACATTTTTCCCACATCAGTCACTTCAATCAACTGTATATTTGATCAAACACCTCTCTAATAACCAGGGTTGGGGTCCAGTCAAATTCATAGTAAACCACTTTCTAATTAAAGAAATGTTCCCCTTTTAAAAGGCATTGAAGAGAATTTGAAATGCCGTGTACTCCTGGAATTGACCACAAGCCTGCTTTAGTAACTCCAAAGATAAATAGTATAAAATGTCAGAATTTGTATCCACATACTTTACATACTGTCATAAGGTTATTACATTTTTTTTTTTTTTTTTTTCAACATAAATAAGAATGCTATACAACATGTCCTCAATTTGTTTAGTATTCAGTAGACGTGTTCTCCTTCAAAACTTTTTTTCATGGTAAAAAAAAATGTCCACATTTGGAAATAGTATTTTTTTCCCTCATTAGTAATGCTCGTAAAATCTTCCCAAGACTTGATGGATTCGCTCTCAGAACAATCATTAAAAGATACCAAGATTAAAGTATTGTATCCAACGTTGATCCCCTTGTGGTTCTTCATAGAAATTGTCTCTTATATATTGACATAACTACCATATATTGAAGGGAATAGCTCAGCGCATGTATTGAATGGAATAGATCACCATATATTGAAAGGACTAGCCTCACATGTATTGAATTGAATAACTCACCAATGTATTGAAAGGAATAGCTCACCATGTATTGAATTGAATAGCTCACCAGTAATATTGAAAGGAAAGCTCCACACATGTATTTGAAAGGAATAGCTCACCATGTATGGAAGGAAAATATCTCCCATAGTGTGATGGGCACAAGGACCACACACTTCAAAAATAAGTAATGCGAACTACCATATTCTGAACCTCGAATCAGTTTCCTATAGAATACTTGGTGGTCTGTAGAGGCGTCTCTACTCCACTCCACCTCTTATGTCTTGGTTGGTGTAACTCCTCTCCGAGACTAAACAGTCCCTCCTATGAATAATCCCATCCTTTCCTATGAACTATACCCAGTAATCCTCTCCTAAGTATACGAACTCCTCAGACCAACGTCCTTCGATTACCATATCCTCTTCCATAGATCTAACCCAGATTCCTACTCCTAGACTATAACAGATATCCTCTCCCTATATAAATAAAATCCCAGATATCCTCTCCTATAGACTATAACCCAGATATCCTCTCCTATAGTTAACCCAGCGATATCCTCTTTTTCTCCTCGTTCTGAATCCTTAACCCTACCTATTTCTCTCACTTAGAATATATACCTCACGATACCTCTCCCATAGAATATAACCCAGATACCTCTCCCTATAGAATATACACCCAGATATCTCTCCTAAGAATAGAACTCCGATACCCTCTCCTATAGACGTATAACCCAGATATCCTCTCCCTATGAGGAACTATAACCCAGATATCCTCTCCCTATAGATAATAACCCAGATATCCTCTCCCTATAGAAATAACCCAGATATCCTCTCCCTATAGACTATAACCCAGATATCCTCTCCCTATAGATAATATAACCCAGATATGCCTCTCCCTATAGAATATAACCCAGATATCCTCTCTATAGAATATAACCCAGATATCCTCTCCCTATAGAACTATAATCCCAGATATCCTCCTCCCTATAGACATAGACCCAGATATCCTCTCCCCTAAGATATAACCAGATATCCTCTCCCTAATAGAACCTAACCCAATATCCAATTAGCATTCCCTAAGATATATATATAACCCAAGATCATCTCCCCCTATAGACTGATAACCCAGATATCCTCTCCCTATAGAATATAACCCAGATATCTTCTCCCTATAGACTATAAACCCAGATATCCTCTCCCTATAGAATATAACCCAGATATCCTCTCCTAGACTTAACCAGATATCCTCTCCCTATAGAATATAACCCAGATATCTACTCCCTATAGAATATAACCCAGATATCCTCTCCTATAGAATATAACCCAGATATCCTCTCCCTATAGACTATAACCCAGATTATCCTCTCCCTATAGTACTATAACAACAATATCCTCTCCCTTAGAATACCAGATATCCTTCTATAGACTATAACCAAGATATCCTCTCCCTATAGAAATATAACCCAGATATCATCTCCCATATAGAATATAACCCAGGATATCCTCTCCCCTATAGACTATAACCCAGATATCCTCTCCCTATAGAATATAACCCAGATATCCTCTCCCTATAGAATATAACCCAGATATCCTCTCCCTATTGAATATACCCAGATATCCTCTCCCTATAGAATAACCCAGATAACCTCGCCTATAGACTATAACCCCTCTCACCCTCGTTCTCTTTTCACTCTTTAGTACTGAATCAGACTCGTCCATGGCTCGTCCTGGTCGCATGCCCCCATCGATCTCTGTACCTGACTAGACATGCTCCTTGTCTCCCCCGCTTTCCATCTCCTTCTGTTCAACACCTCCTCCTAGGTCCTCTCTCCATCCTGACCCAGAGATCCGGGGATGATCATCCACCTCGATCTCCAGACCATCCCGCTTCTCCTTAAACCACACTGACTCCCTCTTCTCTTCCTTCCCCCCTTGGGCGAGGATGGACGCTCATCCGTCCTTGTCTCCTCACTCCATCCTACCCCCATCCCCTAGCAGGGGCTGGCTGGCCGGGCTGGGCTGGTGGTTTGTGGTTGGCGTACAGGCCGCAGAAGCCACCTAGATGGTCGCTCCAGGCGCGCTCCAGGATAGGAGAGATGAGAACCTGCCTCTGTCACCCAAGGAGACAGTTAAGCACCTACGGCCCTCTGATCTCCGGCTCGTGGGCGTCTGGGTCCGCTGCTACGCCAGGGCATCACCCGTCGGTACCCTGGTAGCCTTCGTGGTGTATGCAGGGTGTCCATTGGGGTCCCCATGGCCTGGCCATCCATTCAGACATGGCAGCCAAACACTTACAGACCAGGACAGAAGCAGGACAGCAAACCACTGTCAAAATCTGTCAAGTACAAGCGATCACGGATCAGGCGCTTTATGTGTTGTTATAATCACTTGGTTGAATAAATAGTTAAACAAAATAAATAAACAGTAGTTATAAATAGCTATAAAATAATGAGCAATAAAGTGTCCAACGATTTAAAGACTAAAGCACTAGAGCAGAGCGAGTGTAGAGAGAGAGAAAACGGTCATTTACACAGAAATTAAATGAACATTGCATCTCGAGGCATTCGTTCAATGTCACAGACGCTTCTGCCTTCTATAGCTTAGGTCATTTTTTATTTGCCTAACACACACACAGACAGGCAGACAGACAGACACACATCACAGACAGACAGACAGGCAGACAGACACACAGACAGACAGACAGAAGACAAGACAGACAGACAAACAGACAGACAGACAGACAACAGAAGACAGACCACACAGACAGACACAAGACACACAGACACACAGACACAGACAAACCAGAGCCCTCTGTGAAGTACTACTCATACAAATATTAAGCTAAGCTGTTCAATTCGATCAAGGATAACATGCTTGTTGCACAGGCCTTCCATCAGGTCTAATCCCTGTCCAGGGTGTTTAACAGCATACTGCCCATCCAACAGCCCCGGCTAGCCTGCTACTTAGTACCAGATCCTGTTTGTGTAAGTCACTGCCATGGTGTTTGGCCAAGACAACGCAAACATTCTGACACTAGGTTTTCCCCTGTTACGGGCTAATGGCCGCCTCAAAACACTTGACAGGCAGGACTTATCACCAAGTCATGCTGCGGAAACTTCCTCAATACCAGCATCCCTGGAGAAACCGCACCATGAAACGCTGCCCTCCAACTGGTGATTACTAGGGGGAAACTCTATTCATCATCTGATTCTCCCTGCATACTGACCTCTGATGTCAATCTCGAAATGGGAGAAACCCACATGAAACGGCTCCTCCAACTGTGGATTATAGGGGGAAACTCATCTATCATCTCCTGATTCTCCCTCATAGTGGCCTCTGCATGTACATCACCACTGCGGAGAAACCAGATGAACTGCCTCCACTATGCCAGTGATATACTATGTGGGAAACTCATCTATCATCTCTGATCTCCCTATACTGACCTCTGATGTCACTCCCACTGGAGAGAAACCCAGATGACTGCCCTCCAACTGTGATTAACTAGTGGGCAAACTCAATTCTATATCTACTGAACTTCTCCTCGATACTGACTCTGAGTCACATCCCACTGGAGAAACCCACTAATGAACAGCCCTCCAACTGGTGATTACTAGTGGGGAACTCATCTATCATCTCGAACTCTCCCTCATAGCTGACCTCTTTGTCAACATCCCACTGGGAGAAACCCAATGAGGCCCCCAACTGGGGTTATTACTAGTGGGGAAACCATCTATACTCTGACTTCTCCCTCATAGACTGACCTCTGATTCATCCACTGGGAGAAACCCAGCTAACGGCCTTCCAACTGGTGATTACTAGTGGGGAAACTCTATCGTCTTGACTACTCCCTCATAATGACCTCTGTATGTCACATACTAAGGAAATGACTCCTGTATAACAGATTTTTGGAGTTAAATACGAACAACACGATTAATCACGCAAACATAATCTATGAAATATTATTTGTGAACACTATATATTCAGTTTGCGTGTCTGAACGTGGCCGCTTTACGTGTGGTGGTTGACGCAAGCGTTGTTTGTCATTAGCCAATCGCCTACCTCAACGGAGTTTTAAAGCAACTCAAGTCGTTGATCCAGTTCCAAGTAGTATTTGTGAGATTCCCACTTGTCATGAACGCAAGCATCAGGTCTGAGCTGACTCAACAGACGCTGGCTGACCCAGTTATCTTTATCCAGGTTGGCGCTGCCTTTCTTCAGGCGGGCAGATCAGGACAATCAACGATGAAGCCAGTGAACCAAGAATGGCTGCCATGACCAATCCTAAGCAGAGCGCAGTCCCCCGACCCGCGTTACCCTGCCGCCCGAGGCAAAGGAACCGCACAAAGCTGTAGAGGGATCAGAGGTCAAGGGGAATATAATAGGTCATCAAGATATCAATTCAGCAATCAAGTTATCAACCAACCAATCATAATATGTAAATCAATCAATATATCAATCATCATCAAGCAGCCTTAACAGCCAGACAATGGCCTTTGAGATGTACCTGAAACTCTCAATCCACTTCACTTCTACCTCCTGAACCCACCAATACCATAATAAATCAGGCTTTATATATGGAAGAGGCTAACAGATCCTGCTTGTTTGGTAGAGGTAGATCATCACCAAATAATACAGCCTTTAATGATGGAAGCAGTACAAGAGCCTGTCTGTTGGTAGTAGTAGATCAATCACCAAATACAGCCTTTAATTGGAGAGCTACAATCCTGCTGTTGGTAGGAGGTACGATTCATCACCAGATAATAATGTACACCTATTACTATGGGAGTACAGATCTGCACTGTTGTAGGAGTAGGTCATCATGAACAGTCCAGTTCGTCCACCATCAGGGGCTATCTCCCTTGCTGTATGTTAACTGCACTTTGGTGTTGCTATGTGAATGGTACTCTTACCGGTATACCAGGACAGAGAGGGCCGCTGTACCAACCCCCTGATAGACACGGTCCAAGCACGATCTACAAACACATCAACAAGCCGAAAAAATACATTATTATCAATGCCTATGAATATCTCTGCAACCCCCCAGGATTTAACCAAACTCATCAAAACATTATTAGTCAGTCTAGTAAGAGGCAGGTAACCACTTCAGCGCCTGAAGGACTCTGTTCACACAAGCCCTCTCCAGAAGAACAATGATTGCAGGTAACCACTCAGCTGTAGAGCCGAGGCCTTCTGTCTAACACAAACCCTCTCCAGAAGCAACAATGATGAGGTAACCATGACCAGAGGCCTCATCCCCATTGATGTTGAGTCACTCTGGTATCATATGAACACACAAGGCAGGTCAAAATGTGTAGAACRGCAGGAAATTAGCTTTTAAATTATCTCCACTAACAAGAGGGGTGTGACCAGTTTGGGGGTCACATGGGTCACTTGGTGGGGGTTTGTTACTACGCTGATAAATGACAATATCAATCCTGACCTTTGACATTTGTGTGAGCTGATCTTCTGAACCAGGAGTGGAGTACCCCTACTGTACAGCATCTATTCCAGTGGTTCTTAACCTTGTTGGAGGTACTGAACCCCACCAGGTTCATATGCGCATTCACCGAACCCTTCAAATTCAAAACATAGGTATATATTTTACTGGTGCACAAAATGAACCGTGCATCAACATCAACACCGTGTGTTCAAAGAACAAAATCATCAAAACATGATTTTCACACAAAAACAAAAACATAATAATGAATATTTACTGCAAATCAGTGTGACTTCTGCTGTTGCCTTTGAGACCAGTTCAGAAATGTGCGGCTTCACCTTGGCAAGTGCCACTCTCATGTCATTTTCGCAACAAAGTCTGTTCCTTTTCTTCGTTTTTATGTCCAGCATCCTCGAAAAGGATTGCTCGCAAAGATATGTTGTAACAAACGGTATGAAAATCTCCAGAGCTTTCTTAGCAATAACAGGGTACGTTACCATTTGTTGACACCAAAACGTTGAAAGCATTGTTGTTCTGAAGAGTTGCTGTTGAACCTGGCTCTGAATTTCAATGATTTCATCGAGGTATTCATCATTGACATCTGTTGTCTCAACACTAAACGTGAACGGCTGTCTCACCCATGCTGGATATGACTCTCTTGTAGGGGAGTATCCGTCGAGAGACTTTGCAAGCTCATCTAAGTGCGTGGCAATTGCTTGCTTCAGTTCCGCGGGTACAGAAATGTCTCCAATTCCAGATACATCTTTGATCTTACTTACAGTCGTCCAGCAGGGGAAAGTTTGCGAAGTTATCGTTCTCTGTTCGTTGTTTCCATAACGGTAGCTTTTTTTGAAAAGCCTTCAGGTTTTCCTCCACTTCGATGATGTTGACTCCACCGCCCTGCATCTTTTGATTGAGATGATTGAGAGCTGCGAAGATATCAGCCATGTACGCTAAAATGAGAATGAACTCAGAATTTTTGAAGCAATCTGCATGACAATGTTGGTGCTCTTGCAAAAACAGGGCTAATTCCACACGCACGGCAAAAACACGATTCAGCACCTGTCCCCGGGATAACCACCGAACGTTAGAATGGTACAGAAGTACCTCGAATTCAGAGCCTATTTCTTTACACAGCTCACTGAAGATGCAGTGCCTCAGAGCACTAGTTCGCACATAGTTCACGCATTCCACTACAATTTGTAATACTTCTGCCAGTTTTGGAGGCAAGGTTTTTGTTGCCAACGCATGCCTGTGCAGAATACAATGCGTAACAATGATGTGTGGTGCATCGTCTTTCACTAGCGCACCAAAACCAGACTTTCTTCCCAGCATGACTGGAGCTCCGTCCGAACAAACTGCAGAAACCATATCCCACGAAAGATTGTTGTCTTTGAAGAAGTCATCCACAAGTTACTTCACATCGGCTGCCTTAGTTGTTGTAAGAGGCTTACAAAATAAAAAATCTTCCTTTATCACGTCGTCTTTCACATAGCGCACGAATACGGCAAGCTGGCTAGGATTGGAAACGTCTGTGGTCTCGTCGAGTTGAAGGCTGAATTTTGCCGGGCTTGAAATCAGATCTGCAACTACTTGAGCCAAGATGTCTTTGCTCATGTCCTCTATTCTGTCACTGATGGTGTCATTTGAAAGAGGAATTTGAGATAACTTAACTTCAGCCTCTTTTCCCAGGATGATATTCGCCATCTTCAACACAGCTGGTTTTATGAGTGTTTCACCAATGGTGTGTGGTTTGCCCTGCTTTGCGATCAGGTAAGCACTTTCGACGATGCTGGATCGGTTTTGTTGATGGGTACAAGCCGAGACAGGTAGCCTTTTCATTGAAGTCTGGCTCTCTTCACCTTGAATTCAGCGAGCGTTGTGTTCTTGTTATTTTCCATCTCCATGCAGCTTAAAGAAGTGTTCTCTTAGTTTTGCCGGTGCTAGACTAGAATTGCTCAACTTGGCAGTGCAAATCAGCAGTTAGGACGCTGACTCCGCATTCACGTTCCCTTATACATGTGAATCCATATTGTACATATTCGTCGACCACTTTCTTTTTTTGCTCACTAGTAAGTATGAAGGGATTAAAATATTAAGAAAGAAGAATCACAAGACGTACCATCACGACAGTCACAAGTCGACTACTGAGCGCACCAAATTTCCCTGCAGCACAGATAGGCCAAGCGATTGTAGCGTGATCACCTGCCAGCCAATGATGGCCAAGCGGGCTGTGTCATCACGAATTATATGAGTCGGATGTGTGTCTTGACCTCCGCCGAACCCCTGTGGGTTCGATCGAACCCAGGTTAAGAACCACTGATCTATTAAGGGGAATGACAGTGACATTCAAAGAAGGAGCACTTCACTTTTTACAATCATTTTATTGAATCCAATCATTTGAAGATACATCTTAAGTCATTGACAATAGTCCATTGGGCCTCAAAAACGCAAATTAAAATGTTACATTGTTCGGGTTCTTTAAAAAAAACAAGTCCCTGATTTAACACGTACAGCAGATCACTCAGATGGTAAAACTCAAACGGTCTGTTCTGATAGTCATCTTTGACTCCCGATCCTGTACCTCCAACACCATGTTTTCTGTTTCACAGCAAATAACTCAAATTAATGCTTGTTTAGATCAGTGCATTTGAACTCGACACAAATCTAATTGCTAGTTTAAAAGATTTCATTAAAGCAACGGAAAMCTTGTGCAAGTTACAAGTAGTGTCTTTCCCCCACACTTTGATTTTGCCTGTCTAAAATCTTKATCCACTTTAAACGTACRGCAAAACATTGTCCTAAAACATTGACTGCTTCCCAATTCTCCAAATCCARGACAAGTAGTGTGCAGAACAAGTGTACACTTCAGGAGAAGGGTAGATGATGGATAGTGGAGAATGAGGACGTAGCCATGGTTGTAGTTCTACTTGGACTTAGCGAAGCCCACCCTGTTGTTGTCACGGTCGAACACAGTGTAGTATTGGCCAATGAATACATCTCCCAGGATCCACAGCGGCCCGGCGGGGGCGGGGATGTCCAGGCCCATGAAGCCACTCAGGCAGATGGTCTTACCAGCCTGGCTCTCCTGGAGGAGGAAAGGAATACAGACAGTCAGACGCAGAGCAGAAGGGGGAAGGAATACAGAGACGCACAGTCAGATGCAGAGCAGAAGGGGGAAGGAATATAGAGACGCAGTCAGACGCAGAGCAGAAGGGGGAAGCAATACAGAGACGCACACAGTCCCAAATCGTGTCCAGTAAGCACCAAACAGTACTAACTTGTTCATTGCTGAAATGCTCATTTTTGTTTTGTTGCAATGTTTTGCTACGGTGTGCACTAATGAACAAGCGCCTGATATGTAATGACCAAACGACAGAAATACTAACATCGTAGCCAACAGAGAGAGGGATGGTTTGTAAGGAAAGTTCAATAGGCCATTATTATGCAGTAATAATTGTTGAAATAACAATTACATTCTGAGACAAACATTCAAATCAATGTACGTTGTCTCCCATGGTTCTGAGAATGGCTTAGTGAACTAAACAATGCCCTGTTTGTGTGGTATAGTGACTGACTGAGCYGACACTGTTGCTATGATTGTTGAATTAGACTCTACCGCCCTCTGCTGGATATCTGCCTCCARTGCACTCTACTGGACAATTACATGTAGCAAAACAATGTAGAATCTCCAGATAGAGACAGAGAGGAGAGAAAAAAAACAAAGATAGTGAGAGACTCACCTTGAGGACGTATTGCTCTGCAGTCAGACTGTAGGGCTGTCCTCCCAGGTTGAATGTGATGACAGGCATGGTGGGAATCTTATCACAGTTCACCAGGTACTGAAACACAAGCAGAAACAGTCAGTGAAGGTGCTACTGTACTCAGAGAACTGTACTCCACTTTATTTCCTAAGTAATAGGAGACGGGCCAGGTCAAGAGGGACTTCATTAGGTTGTAGTCGGGGACCACAGTGTTGAACTAGAGGAGGAGGAACGTAGCTGTAGTCGGGGACCACAGTGTTGAACTAGAGGAGGAGGAACGTAGCTGTAGTCGGGGACACCAGTGCTTGAAGAGGGAGGAGGAACGTAGGGTGTAGTCGGGTACATCTTTTCCTTCTTCTTT
>NW_019949647.1:8877-13022 GCF_002910315.2 Salvelinus sp. IW2-2015 | reverse complement strand
CTTCAATATCCAGTCTGCTATGAAGATACAGAGGAGAATACACATGGATTCAAGATCAGTATGCTATGAGATACAGGAGGAGAAACCCATGAAGTCTCAGATTCAGTCTGCTATGAGATACAGAGGAAACGAAACCATGATCAAGTATCGTCTGCTATGAGAGTACAGAAAAGAGAAGACCTATGAAGTCCAAGATCAGTCTGCCTATGAGACACGAGGAGAAAACCATGAAGTCAGAAGTGGATAGATAGCTGAAACCATAATCAGACCCAGTTAGTAAACAGCAGGAGAAACCATGAAGTAAAGATCGTCTGCTAGAGATACAAGAGGAGAAAACTCATGAAGTCAAGATCAGTCTGCTATGAGATACAGAGGAGAACCCATGAAGTCAAGATCAGTCTGCTTTGAGATACAGAGGAGAAACCATGAGTCAAGATCAGTCTGCTAATGAGATACAGAGGAGAAACCATGAAGTCAAGATCAGTCTGCTATGAGATAGCAGAGGAGAAACCCATGAAGTCAAAGATCAGTCTGCTATGAGATACAGAGGAGAAACATATGAAGTCAAGAATCAGTCCTGCTATGAGATACAGAGGAGAAACCATGAAGTCAAGATCAGCTGCTATAGATACAGAGGAGAAACCATGAAGTCAAGATCAAGTTGCTTGAAGATACAGAGGAGAAACCATGAAGTCAAGATCAGTCTGCTTTGATGAAATACAGGAGGAAAACCATGAAGTCAAGATCAGTCTGTTATGAGATACAGAGGAGAAACAAGTACGATGATATTGATCATGCTAATGATCATATTTTATAATGTAGAACAACTTGTGTCATACGCACATCCTTCATAAAACGTCAGTGCACGGCTGATAACGTAAAGAGAACAGGAGTCCCTGACATGGTATATGCTCCCAATTACCACCTTTACTGACAACGTCCTCCACTTTGTAAGGTAAAATACATGCTTACTGTGGGGAGAAAACATTAAACACTAGATTACTGTGGAGAGAACATTAAAACTACATTACTGTGGAGAGAACATCAAAACTAGATTACAGCTTAAAACTGTGGAGAGAACATGTAAAACTAATTACTGTGGAGAGAAATCCAGTTTAAAAACTAGATTACTGTGAAGAGAAACATTAAAACTAGATACTATGTGGAGAGAACATCAAAAACTAGATTACTGTGGAGAGAACATTAACTAGATTACTGTGGAGAGAACATTAAAACTAGATTACTGTGGAGAGAACAATTAAAACTGATTACTGTGGAGAAAATAAAACTAGATTACTGTGGAGAGATCATAAAACTAGATTACTGTGGAGAGAACATTAAAACTAGATTACTGTGGAGAGAACATCAAACTAGTTACTGTGGACGAGAACATCAGACAACTAGATTACTGGTGGAGAGAACATCAACACTAGTCATGGTTTCTCCTCTGTATCTCATAGCAGACTGATCTTGACTTCATGGTTTGTATCTTTCTCTCCCAGGGAATGAAGGCAGCATCTTCCAGATCGACGAGGAGACGGGGAACATCTCCATGGCCAAAGCCGCAGACATAGCAGGCCCAATAACCCTCACTGTCCTGGTAAGAGATGTCTTTTCAATCTGTATTTCCGTCTGTGTACTCCATTTCTTCTTTTGGCATATAATCGATTGAAAGCTATGATTGTGTTCAACGTTGTAATTGATCTTCAGATCATGGATTATTTCAAATGATGATGAATGAGATCTTCTTACWAGAACATAATTTTGGGTTTCAGAATACATTTTATAAACACATAGTTCATAAAGTAGCTATAGACTTCTAAAAAATATATCTAAAAGTCACTAATATAAAATACATTGTGGTGACTTGATCTGATCCCATATGGGTTTGAGAATAATTCTAGTTTATGACATAGTAATCTGGAAACCCAGAACCAAATGTTGCCTGCGCTGGTCAGTCTGTCACAGGAGACTACCGACAGCAAGCAAGCATACCACCCTGCATCCCACTGCTGGCTTGCTTCTGAAGCTAAGCAGACCAGGTGCTGCTGGAAGTGATGTTGGAGGGCCAGTAGGAGGCACTCTTTATTCTTGTCTAAAAAAAAATATCCCAGTGCCCCAGGGCAGTGCCCTCTGTAGGGGGACGTTACACAGGTGTCCTGACTCTCTGTGMTCACTGAAGATCCCATGGCACTTATCATAAGAGTAAGGGTGTTAACCCTGGTGTCCTGGCTAAAATGTCCAATCTGTCCCACATACCATCATGGTCACCTAATCATCGCCAGCTTACAATTGGCTCATTCATCCCCCTCCTCTCCCCTGTAACTATTCCCCAGGTTGTTGCTGTAAATGAGAATGTGTTTCTCAGTCAACTTACCTGGACGCAATTTACCGATCCGTCATGGTTACAGCTCTGTTGCAATTTGCCGATCCGTCACGGTTACAGCTCTGACGCAATTTACCGATCCGTCATGGTTACAGCTCTGTCGCAATTTGCCGATCCGTCATGGTTACAGCTCTGACGCAATTTACCGATTCGTCATGGTTACAGCTCTGACGCAATTTACCGATCCGTCATGGTTACAGCTCTGACGCAATTTGCCGATTTAGAATGCATTAGATGTAGGTAACAGTCCCTTCTGATTAGACTACAGGTAATAAAACAAACACTGGCTGTTGTTGACAAGGATWTATTCAGTTCATATCCATATTATTAATATTTCATTCAGGGATTGAAATTACGACACCGTTCTCAGTAGCCTATTCCACCAGGCTGTTAGGCAACACCAAAAACAAATGACTTCGAAATCGCCTCGCTATTCACTTTGAATAAATCAGTCTGTTAATTTGAATTGAGCGAGCTGATAATCGTTCAGTTTACATGTTAAAACAAAAACACCGGCTGTTGTATCTAGCTAAGAAAACCATGGCAACAGTTGAATTACAATCAGAACACAAGATTTGAGTCAGTAACACAGACCCAATGCTATTGAAATGACAAGTAAATCCGCAAATAGACCATTTATAATAGTTTGTAGTCTAACATCTCCAAATAATAACGACACAAATTACAAGTTCGTCCAAGTGTTCCTTTTGCAGAATGTTACATGCGCAAAGGGATTTATTTACAATCATGGCAGTCAAACGAGTCGATGGACATCCATTGATTTGGAAACAGATCTGGCGAGTTTAATAAAAGCGGGTTATATTTTCTCTTGCAACATATTGAAATTCCTGTATTACATCACATTTGCTCCGCAATGATAATTATTTTGATAGAAAACCTACTTTGGGCTTTTTACGTCGTTCCAAGTTACGTCGATATTCCATCTGAATTCTCTCTAACTTTATAGAAAAAGGGCTTATTCGATAAGATGTAGCAACTCCTCTCTTGCTGCGAAAAAGAGAGAGGTAGAAAAATTAATTTTCAGGCATAATGGGCACGTTTTCCCTCCCAAAATCCCTCAATAACGTTATAGTCATCTTTTATTATCCAGTAACTTTCATATCACATTCACACTGTACTGTTCCCAAAACACAATAATCAATTCGTTTTCTACAATATAACCTGCAGGAATATTTTCTCATTTCTATCTCAGGGTTAGTTCCAGGGATACCGTAACTCATACATTTACATCTTACTATACTAACCCAGGGCATTACCTATATTTTATTATTCACATACTATTTTTACACTGATTTCATTAGTCACGGGTARCTCTCAGAAATCCCACAGCCTAGGCTTTTAATCAGTCCTAACTTCACTAGTCATAGGTGTCCCGTTTCCAGAACCCCAAACCCTAGGCTTTTAGATGGTCTTACTAGTTTCACTAGTCGTAGATATTCCTTTTTCAGAATCCCTCACCCTCGGCTTTTAACTAGTCGTAGTCGTCCCTTTTTCAGAACCCCACATGATTCTCTATCATGGCAACCCGAAAAGGTCCACGTAGATTCACAGCAGCACCTTTAGGATCCCGTGATTTCTTTATCGATTGTTTTCAAGCGACATTAGTCTCACCCATAATTCTATCTGTTCGAAATGACGTATCCATTCTGCTAACACTCCCAGCCAGGGCGGGGATCCACTCTTCTCTGTCTAGTGGAGTATGGCTTCCCCAGCTGCATCTAATGTAACTCCCGTGCAC
>NW_019949647.1:0-8702 GCF_002910315.2 Salvelinus sp. IW2-2015 | reverse complement strand
GTAACCCAGGAAAGATTTGTTGGAGAAACACACTTCGGATCAGAGGGGTTCCCGAAATCCACATAAATACGGTGGATTGTGTGAAAGACATTTTACGCAATCTATTTGAGGACAAACTGGAGGATGTTAACATGACCATCGAGAGAAACACATCGGACACCGACGACACTGTGCCCAGGACCAGCCCCACGCAACCCCCGGCCTATCCTGGTGAAATTCTTACGATACACCGACAGGGAGAAGGTACGGCTCGGAGCAAAAGAACTTAGGACTTTTCACTGGAAAGGTGGAGTTTTTACCTGACTTTGCCAAGGAGGTTCAGGATAAGAGAAGTTCATTGAGGTGAGGCATACAGTATGTGCATGAAACTGGGACTGAAATACCCATTGCAATATCCTGCCGTGTTTCTAGGTTACTGTGAGAGGATCACTACGTCCTTTCACAGAACCAAAGGGAGAAAGAAGTGTGTCGCGGACGTCAATGGGCCGAACAAATTGAGTAGTGTGGTAGGCTATTGAAGATTCACTGTTGGTGGTGGTTCATACGGATGGACTATCATTTTTCTCTAAGGTATAGGATAACTCCTATGTTGTGAGTAACAGTCTCATTGAGTGTTGTTGGATTTGACATTTTGAACATTGAGATATTAAATAAATGATAGAGAAGAAGCAAGAATATTGCACAACAATTGGCTTAAGGACAACAAAGTCAAGGTATTGGAGTGGCCATCACATAGCCCTGACCTCAATTCTATAGAACATTTGTGGGCAGAACTGAAAAGCGTGTGTGCCAGCAAGGAGGCCTACAAACCTGACTCAGTTACACCAGCTCTGTCAGGAGGAATGGGCCAAAATGTTCCCAACTTATTGTGGGAAGCTTGTGGAAGGCTACCCAAAACGTTTGACCCAAGTTAAACAATTTAAAGGCAATGCTACCAAATACTAATTGAGTGTATGTAAACTTCTGACCCACTGGGAATGTGAAGAAAGAAATAGAACTGAAATAATATCATTCTCTCTATATTATTCTGACACTTCACATTCTTAAAATAAAGTGGTGATCCTAACTGACCTAAGACAGGGAATTTTTACGAGAATTAAATGTCAGGAATTGTGATACACTGAGTTTAAATGTTTTGGCTAAGGTGTATGTAAACTTCTGACTTCAACTGTATCTGTGATGTATTAAGTGTTAAAGTCCTTTGTTTTATTTTATTAAAACTTCTTAGGGCTGAGATCCCGGTAACGATATGACAACATCCAGTGAAAGTGCAGGGTGCCAAATAAAAAAACAGAAATCTCATAATTAAATATTCCTCAGACATACATGTGTCTTATACCATTTTAAAGGTAATCTTGTTGTTAATCCCACCAAAGTGTCCGATTTCAAATATGATTTTCAGCGAAAGCACCACAAACGATTATGTTAGGTCACACCAAACCACAATAAGCACAGCCATTTTTCCAGCCAAAGATAGGAGTCACAAAAAGCAAAAATAGAGATAAAATGTATAACTAACTTTGATGATCTTCATCAGATGACACTCATAGGACTTCATGTTACACAATACATGTATCAATTTTCATTGGTCCAATGAAGATTGATCTAGGAATCTATAGTTCAGAACCATGCTATTTGGACTGCGAAGAAAAATGAGTGTGGAACTTTTGATATCAAATCAGTGTGCTTGACAGGTGTTGTCCCACCTTGCACAAAAACAATATCCCATTAGCAAGGTAGCTATGGACCCTATTAAAGTAGTGAGTAAAGATCTATTGTACATGGGTATACTTGAAAAGACACCATGTAATCCAGCTACTCTGATATATCCTACAGATACCACATTACTTGAACACGACTTGTAGTTGTTTTGGATCAGCTCTCTGATGGGTTTATAGAGTAATCCATTGGAAAACTCTGAGTTTATCTTATACACAGACGGTTCAAGCATTGTTGAGGGGGGTGTGAGGAAGGTAGGCATGGGTAGTTACTACAATGGACAATCTGATAATATAGGCACATTAGATTTGAGAGAAGCAGACGTTTACTTTGAGTGACCAATACTTAACTATTGCATACAACTCTCTAATGGGGATAACTCCCGAGGGGGATGTGACGTAGTGCCAGGAAATTAGGTGATGGTAAAAAAATAGTCACAGACACATTAGGGCCAAATGGGAAGGTCCTTATCAAGTTTTGCTCATAATGAGGTAAGCAGTAAAAGTTCAGGGAAAATCACGATGGATACATGTCATTCATTGCAAGGTTGTCCATATTCATTGCAAGGTTGTCATGTTGATGACAAAGCGGAGCCTGGAGAATAAAGAACTGATTGATTAGCAATCGGGGGCCAATCTCGGGTGAAGAAGCACAGTAAGATGATCAGAACCTGATAAGCTTCTATGTTGTATACCGCAGTCGTCATATTAGGGATGTCTAGGTGAAATGTCCAACGTTTTCCTGAAAATTGGGGCATGCTTACTTAGGGAAATCTATGTGAAATACAATTTCTCTTGAAACCAGGACATGTTACTTTCACTTTTTTGTTTCTTCGTTACAAGTTATGAGAATCTACAGTCTGAAGCTGAAGCAATATCCTTCGATTCAAGGACTGTACCTGAAACGATACAAGATCACCGGTGAAGTGCAACCAGTGGAACAGAAGAAGAATTCTCATTACCGGCAGACTGTCAAAACATAATTTTTAATAGTTATCTATGTGGGACTATACAGCGTGGAAGAGCTGGTCATTTTTAAAGGACTTTGTGAATGAAACCATGACAATAGGACGATTGAATATTATATTGTCTTGCAGACATGTGAAAGATGTTTGAAATTATTTTTCTTGTCGAGTTTTCTCCTAATACAGGATGTGGGTGGTGTTTCCATTTCTAACACAGAGATGCATCAGCAGGATGAGGAACACGTCAATACGTTTCTAGATCTCTCTCTCTACATTATGTCACAGTAGTCAATCAAAGTAGTTGTTGGGTTTGTACGTATGCACCATTCACATCAAAGGGCAGGTATTTCCATTAAGGGTTATTGTCACGCCCTGACCTAGTTGTCTATTTTCTGTATATTTTGGTCAGGTCAGGGTGTGACGAGGTGGGTATGCGTGTTTGGTGTTGTCTAGGGTTTTTGTAGATCTATGGGGTTTTGTAAGTCTAGGTGTTTGTAGGTCTATGGTGGCCTGAAATGGTTCCCAATCAGAGGCAGCTGTTTATCGTTGTCTCTGATTGGGGATCCTATTTAGGTTGCCATTTTCCATTTAGGTATTGTGGGTAGTTGTCTATGTGTAGTTGCATGTCACACTCAGTGTTCATCATTGTTAACTTTAAGAATATTCCTATACATGTTGATGTTTGCATATTGGTACGTTGTGTGGAAAATTGTCCAGAATCAACAGATAATGTTTTTGTAAAGATGAAAGTGGAAGTGTGTTCTAAATTGGATCTGAGAAAATCCAGACCTTTGCCTCGTTAACTGGTAACACCAGAGAATTTCCCTAAAGGCTGGAACCCCGTTTCTGACACCAGTGGGTATAAAAAATGTCAGTTAAGATGAACAAACTCAGACTAAGTGACCAGAAGCTGGAGCCAAGTTGAGTAGTCGCACCACCCCAAAACGCAAACATTGAGGTTTGAGACAAAGGAACCTTTTATCTATCTATGCTACGTGATGAGTAGCTGCGTGCTAAGAGGGTGAATTCAAGCAAGAGCACCTGTCACACTCTCCATCGAATTGTGTGTATATCACTACTTTCATTCCTACCCTTTGACCTGAGGCTAAGACAGGCTGTGGCTGTTCTCAAAATTACCCTTTCAGAAGCAAGGTGCGAGGAACGGACCCACTAAGAACAAAGGACACTGACATTTCGTGAAGGAAGCAACCAGAGAGTTACATACCAAGAGAAGTGAGTCATCCTGAGAAGCCGAAACGGTCCGCGCAGGAGACCCCGATTGAGAGACCTTCAATCACGGTAATAAGCATTCATTAATATTCTGACCCATAAGAGCGGGTGCAGTTCAGGGCAAGTTAAGGTTAAAATAAGCATAGCTTGACAAATGCACCCAACGTGTATTTTCTCTCGTGTACTTCTCTATTTTAAATCCCCATTTGTGTAACGTGTCATCATTGTGTTGCGCCGCTAGGGAGCGCTTTTGTTGTACTAAGTCTATCATACCTAGACTGTGTGTTTGTGTAATCGTGTATCTTCATATTAATAAATTTTGAGCTTGTTATAAATAATCATCACACTCAATTGGTGTGGTAAGACTCATGGTGTGACTCGGGTTGTGCAGATTCCCGGATAGCGACTTCAAAATGAGACTGGTAGAGGAAAGTTGATTAATTCCGCACACTGTTTGTAAAATTGATATTCTGATATTCTTTGGAGTTAATTTGGGAAAATTAGAACTCATTAAAACCAAACTTTTCCATGGTGCCCCAAAAAAGGTTAAATGAAGTTAAAAAAAAAGTAAATTCACCTTGATTCATTTAATCACGTAATATAAAACCGTTAATCATTCGACTGAGCAGCAGTCGTCATCATTAATCAATAACACCACGTCACGACACTAACCAACAGGTTACTTGTATCAGTGACTTTAATACAGGGCATTACGAAGGTTGAAGTCGTTCTTCGATCCCTGTCTCCATTTTTCCAACAGTGTCGTTTAGGTGGGTATTCTTCTCCTACAAAGTTGATATCCTCTCTTCAGCATTTGMAACTTGGTTGTTGAGAGTGCCCACTTGTCACGCCCTGACCATAGAGAGCCCTAGGGGTCTAATCGTACTTGGGAGTTACATTAGATGCAGCTGGGGAAGCCATACTCCACTAGACYGAGCAGATCGGATCCCCGCCTGGCTGGGAGAGTCAGCGGAATGGATACGTCATTTTGAACAGATAGAATTAAGGGTGAGACTGATTTCTTTCAACAATTAAAACTTGAAAGTGCACAGGATTAATACTCGGATAGTACTAATTGAACATTGTGGGCAGTTTAGGCGAAAATGTTGAGTGGGCTTGTAAAAAATGTCAGGCAGCTAATGATATACTTTTTCTTGAAAGAGATGTTACCCTTAAAAACTCCTAGGTTGTGGAGTAAGGTGAGAAGAGAATTTGGTCTCTTATTTTACCTATGAAGGAAGAAGGCAAAAAATCTGTGAGGGACGTGGAGTAGGTTTGGAAAASAGAAAAAGGTATCTTATTATGAACCCTAGGAATATGGAGAATAYGTGTTATATGCAGGGACATGGTATCACCTAGTGAGAAGTAGATGCACGTGTAATAAAAATGCACGTGTAATAAAAATGAAATATATATAGGTATTATTTTTTTATAACGTTATCTTGGGGTTCTGTCCTCCACGGCCCATCATAGTCTGGGACTGCTAGTAATATCACGTGATGTTATTTTATATGTATGGGAATTAGCGGCAAGTCTATCGTTTCTGGGAGGCTAGAGAGCTGTTGAGGATTCGTGTGGGGCAGTATTTCCATGACCCYKCGGGCAGRGTCCGGGAAACCAAATGTCTTTGGGTTCTGGGGCAGTATGGTTGCAAAGCTGAAACTTTGTAGAAGCTGAGAGTCYTTGAAAACGCACATGGATTGGTTGATGTGAGTAGCTAAGATATATAACGTTATATATGGATTCTGTGAAGATAACGTTTTGCATTGTATGACTGTCTAAAAAGGTCTGGTAAATATTCTCAGAAAAAGATTGGCATATATCCACTTTTGGTAAAGGTATCGGATTTGACTTACCTCTAACCAATAAAARTATAAACGCTTATGGGATTTTCTCCATCCTGGTAATACATAAAAAAACAGCTCATAATCAGTTAAATCACATTTTATTAGTCACATGCGCCGAATACAACAGGTAGGTACAGTGAAATGCTTACTTACGAGCCCCTAACCAACAGTGCAGTTTCAAAAAAATACGAAATAGAGATTAAAGAGCAGCAGTAAAATAACAATAGCGAGACTATATACGGGGGGGTACCGATACAGAGTCAATGTGCAAGGTCACCGGTTAGTTGAGGTAGTATGTACATGTAGGTGGAGTTATTAAAGTGACTATGCATAGATGACAACAGAGAGTAGCAGTGTTGTAAAGAGGGGGTGGGGGGCACTGGAATTAGTCTGGGTAGCCATTTGACTAGGTGTTCAGGAAGGAGTCTTATGGCTTGGGGGTAGAAGCTGTTTAGAAGCCTCTTGGACCTAGACTTGGCTCTCCGTACAGCTTGCTGTGCAGTAGCAGAGAGAACAGTCTATGACTAGGGTGGCTGGAGTCTTTGACAATTTTTAGGGCCTTTTAGGGCCTTCCTCTGACACCGCTTTTATTAAACTCGCCAGATCTATTTCCAAATCAATAGATGTCGATTTACTCGTTTGACTGCTATGATTGTAAATAAATCCTTTGGACAAACTTTAAGGCTATTTTCTGGTAATGGTGTCGTTATTATGTGCCAGATGACTACAAACCATTATAATTGGTTTATTTGCGGGATTTATTCATAATTTCAATAGCATTGTGTCTATGTTATATTTTTGGCACTTCTCTAGGAAGAGGGAACGCAACACCCTGCTACAACTCAACTCCCCGTGAAGTGAAAGATGAATGGGATTGTAGGTGCGGGTAAGGATGACAAAGGCAGAGAATTTACCGTTTARTGGGAATTTATTGTTTCCTTCACACGGTAATTTGGGGGAAAAGGGGCTGAATGGAACCAAAGCAAAGAAAGTAAAAGTCAGAGCCCCCTCTCCTACCTTACCTGCCTACCCACTACTTACCTAKCTTAGCACCACCTGGTGCGCTAACCAAAATACAGGGGGTGGTCCGTCCAGGTCTTACCTAGTGTGCATAGACAGTAAATACTACGGGTTGTGTATGCCCGCAGGCCTCTTGCCTAAGCACTCCCTAGGTGCCTTCCCCTTCCCCCCTGGGAACAAAAACAGAATAATACAAACAAATTCAATAATCATTCAATAATCAAACAAATTCCATAATAATGACTCAAATCTGGGTTTCTGATTGTAATTCAAATATTGACATGGTTTTCTTAGCTAGATACAGCAGCTAGTGTTTGTTTTAAGATGTAAACTGAACGATTTAGCGCCTTGCTCAGTTCAAATTGAAAGACTTATTTATTCAACATGAATAGCAAGGCGATTGAGGAAATACGTTTTTGTGTTGCCTAATAGCCTTCTAGAATAGGCTACTGAGAACGGTGTCATAATTTCAACCACTGAATCAAAATTAATAATATGGATATGAACTGAATACATGCTTGTCAACAACAGCCAGTGTTGTTTTGTTACATGTAGCCTAATCTGACGGATTGTTACCTAAATCTAATGCATTCTAAAAACAGCTGATCGGCAATTGCGATAGAACTTTGAACATGATCACAATTGATAACTTCCAATTGAATGATTGTTTTCAGTATGTGGATGGTAATGTTATTAGTGGTTTGAATAGACTAATAATTCTATGTTTTAGTTGACGGTGAAAGAGATGGTGCCGCTGGGCTTCGAAGCGGGCTTAAGCGGATGCATGTGGGATATTTGGAGCAGAGGTATGAATAGTTGAATGGGGAATGTTTTTGACAATTTCTAATTATTATTACTCAATTTATTATTATTACGTCACCCCCGCCGTCTGTTCAATCGCCGGCTCCTCCTTTGCCACCGCCGGCTCCTCCTTTAACGCCGCCGGCTCCTCCATTGCTGTCGCCGCCGCCGTCTGTTCCTTTGCCGGCTCCTCCTTTGCCATCGCCGGCTCCTCCTCCGGCTCCCCCTTTGCCGTCGCCGGTTCCTCCGTTACCGGCTCCTCCGTTACCGGCTCCTCCGTTGCCGCCGCCGGGTCCTTTTCCAGCTCCTCCTTTGCCGGCTCCGGCTCCTCCTTTGCCGCCGCCGGCTCCTCCTTTGCCGTCACTTCCTTTGCCGTCACCTCCGCCGGCTGTTCCTTTGCCGTTGTCGCCACCAGCTTCTCCTCCAGCTCCTTCTTTGCCGTCGCCGCCGCCGACTCCTCCTTTGCCGGCTCCTCCTTTGCCGTCGCCAGCTCCGTTGCTGGCTCTGGCTCCTCCTTTGCCACCGCCGGCTCCTCCCTTGCCGCCGCCGGCTCTTCCCTTGCCGCCGCCGGCTCCTCCTTTAACGCCGCCGGCTCCTCCTTTGACGTCGCCGCCGCCGTCTGTTCCTTTGCCGGCTCCTCCTTTGCAGTCGTCGGCTCCTCCTCCTCCGTTGCCGCCACCGGGTCCTTTTCCAGCTCCTCCTTTGCCGGCTCCGGCTCCTCCTTTGCCGTCACTTCCTTTGCCGTCGCCTACGCCGGCTGTTCCTTTGCCGTTATCGCCACCGGCTTCTCCTCCAGGTCCTTCTTTGCCGTCGCCGCCGCCGGCTCCTCCTTTGCCGGCTCCTCCTATGCCATCGCCGGCAACGTTGCTGGCTCTGGCTCCTCCTTTGCCACCGCCGGCTCCTCCCTTGCCGCCGCCGGCTCCTCCTTTAACGCTGCCGGCTCCTCSTTTGACGTCGCCGCCGCCGTCTGTTCCTTTGCCGGCTCCTCCTTTGCCGTCGCCAGCGCCGTCTGTTCCTTTGCCGGCTCCTCCTTTGCCATCGCAGGCTCCTCCTCCGGCTCCTCCTTTGCCGTCGCCGGCTCCTCCTTTACCGGCTCCTCCTTTGCCGTCGCCGGCTCCTCC
>NW_019949646.1:7755-18160 GCF_002910315.2 Salvelinus sp. IW2-2015 | reverse complement strand
AGGCTTGGACAGCAGCAGCTCCCCTTTCCAGAGCAGACCTCCTGGAGGCTTGAGCAGCAGCAGAGGCTTCCCATCCAGAGCAAACCTCATGAGGCTTGCGACAGCAGCACCTTCCACATCAGAGCAGACCTCGCATGGAGGCTTTTGGACAGCAGCAGCTCCCATCCCAGAGCAGACCCTCATGAGAGTCTTGGACAGCAGCACTCCCATCCAGAGGACCTCATGGAGACTTGGAACAAGCGCAGCTCCCATCCAGAGCAGAACCTCATGAGGCTTTGGACAGCAGCAGCTCCCATCCAGAGCAGACCTTACACATGGAGGCTTGGACGCAGCACTCCCATCCAGAGCAACCTCATTGGAGCGTTGGAACAGCCTAGCAGCTTCCCATCCAACTGAGCAAGACTCAGTGGAGGCTTGAGACAGCAGCAGCTCCCATCCAGAGGCAAGACCTCATGGAGGCTGGGACAGCAGCCAGCTCCCACCAAGAGCAGACCTCATGGGAGGCTTGGACAGCAGCAGCTCCCATCCCAGAGGCCAGACCTCACGGAGCTTGCGACAGCACGCAGCTCCCTCCAGAGAGACCTCACGGAGGCTTGGACAACAGCAGCCTCCCATTCCAGAGCAGACCCATGGAGGCTGGACAAGCAGCAAAGGCTCCCACCAGAAGCAGGACCTCATGGAAGGCTTGGACAGCAGCAGCTCCATCCAGAGCAGGACCTCATGGAGGCTTGGACCAGCCAGCAGCTTCCCATCCCGAGAACCTCATGGGCTTGGACAAGCAGCAGCTCCCCCCATCCAGAGCAGACTCATGGAGTTGGACAGCAGGCAGGCTCCCATCAGAGCAGACCTCATGAAGGCTTGGACCGCAGGCAGCTCCATCCATGAAGCAGACCTCATGAGGCTTGGACGCAGCCAGCTCCCATTCCAGAGCAGACCCTCATGGAGCTTGGGACAGCAGCAACTCCCATCCCAGAGCAGACCCTCACGAGCTTTAAAAGAGAACAGCTTTGTAAACTCCAGTATGTTTCCTTTCACCAGCTGTCAAGACCTTCACAGGCATTGATGCATTCCCCAGGGAATTCTCTGCATGCCACAGGCTCTCTGAGCAGGGAGAGGGAGAGGCCACCTCAAACACATTACTGGAAAATAAAGTTCCGCGAAGTTATTCAGTTATTCCCTTCTATGGGGCAAAATACCCAACTCCCCCTGTCCGGACTTTTCCCGTTAAACGAAATTCTTTTCTCTGCCATGACACTCAATGGGAAATTAGGCTTCGCCCCAGCGAAAACGGAAGTGAACAAACAATAAATGTGCAGGGGAAAAATATGGATCAATGTATAAACGGTTGATCAACTTGATGAACCTAAATAGTAATAAGTATAAAAGCGTTTAATCGCCCTTGTACTTGATATAGTACATTCTAGTCTCATGTGTGCTCATGAGAGGCTTTTGTGTTGGGGGCAGTTGTCTTATTAGAGTTCCCATTTCGGATAGTGTTTTGATTGTGTTGAGACAACACCATTTAATCCATAGAGAAAGTAACATTCTAAATGTCTCATGAATATCTGTAGTTGAAGCCGTAAGTTAATAGTTCCTTATTTGAGGAGTGAAGCACTTAGCTTGAGTTTTCTGGGGTTATGTTTTGAGGACTAATGTCCGTCCAGAGAACACTGGTGTCTGTCTCTGATACATCCCCGTATAGGCCATGCCCTGATATATAGTCATAGACAAGCATTTTGACAGTGATAATTTTCTTAGCAGGAGCCTCATCAGAGATGTATGGCACTTTGAAGAACAGCCAGGGACTTCTGCTGCTCGTGTGTGTATGTGTGCGTGTATGGCGTGTGCCAGTGTTTTTTGCGTGTGGAGTGGAAGTGTCATGTGCGTCTAGGCTCTTAGACCATTATTATAAAGACACTTAATGACCAAAATTGCTCTGCCCGTATGCCCAACATGCTGATGAATGAGGGAGGAGTCAAGCGTTGAGGCGGTAGTGGGCAGTATATCAAAGTCACCATCCCTAATATCAACACAGTCAGGTGAGACAATTAAGAGAGCCGGAAACATGTATTGTAGGCAATTGACTCATTCATGTTCAAGATATTCTGGCATGGCCTGTTGTCGCTGTAAGCTAAAGGCAGTCCAAACCTTTACGTTCACCTATCCCATTTCATTTCCAGACACACAGTGACTACAGCACTTCCAAGGTAAGGAAGTTAGGCCTCTGACTCCGTAGATGATATGAATCTATGATGGCTGATGGAGGTCAAAGGTAGCTGAAGTCTAGACTAGTCGCCTGTTCATCATGCTTCCACTAATCGCCTTTGCCACCTCGCCAACGCTACACAGCGGACCTTAACAGTTCCAATGCCAGTCGTTTTTATTTTCAATATCAAATTCATTTCTGGGAAACAATTAAGTTACACTACCTGATTGTTTTTCAATTTTAAAATTGGCTCAAAAGAAACTAAATTAGCTTTTCAGCAAAGAGACATTCTTTAGCAAGAATTTTGCTCGGACTGTCTTAGAGTGGTCTGGCTGGAGTAAAACTGAAAACTAGCTGTTATTGGCAGAAGAGGTTTGGAACTCTCTTTTCTTAAGGTTGTCTATTAACTAATTTACGCGTGATGTCACAGGCAGTTCCAAAACTCCATCCCACCAAACAGGCTGAAATGTCAGGCGGTCCTCTCAAAACTCATGGGAAATCCCTTTGGATTTAATGGGTCAAATGATTGTTTGATTTGGAGACATGATTAATGATTTAGCCAGAATACAGTTAAAGCTGGTTATGTTGCATGCCCACTTAGCTCCAGCAGTGATTAAAGCGCAGGTTCACGTTTTTTCTTCATGAATGTTGTTCTGGAGGCAGCTCTGCAAGGTACTAGCTGGCAGCAGGCCAGCAAAGTCATAAGACATCTGATTTTAAACCTAACCCTAACCCTAACCTTACCCTAACCTTAACCAGACTTGCTAACCCTAATGCCTAACTTAATTAAGACCAAAAAGCACTTCTTTTTCATGTGGAATTTTTACAATATAGCCAATTTTGGACTTTCCACTGGTCGTATCTTAAAGGGGAAATCGCTAAATTCTGCCTTCAGGACAAGATCATGTCAATTAAATGTCAACCTGCATTTAAAGCAGGATGTGGATGATGCTGAGAGGCTTAAAGAAGATGCAGGGTCACTGGCATAGACACAGTCCAAATTCCCCTGGTGCAGAGGGGCTGCTGAGTGCTTTACACACAAAACACACACATCACAGATCGCATGCACACCATATACACACACATACACAAACACACACAGCACACACAAAAGTGGATACACACAACACACAGGCACACATAGTTACACAAAAACACAACACACACACACACACACACACACACACACACACACACAAAGTGGATACCCAAACACCCACACATGCACACATATACCACAAACCACACACCACACACACCACACACACACAACCCACACACACACACACACACACACACAAAAGTGGATACACACACCACACATGAACATAGTACACACCCAATACACACATATATGTGAAACACCAAGGGAACAGCTGTCAGCCTTTGCCCAGTAGGTCAGACTTCACCAGCTAGAACATGAAAGTCAGCCCAAAACCCATCTCTTCCTCCTCACATGCCCCCACCCAAGGCCCACCATGGGCCTGTACTGCCCCCTAACCCCTCCTTTAATACTGGAGTGGCTATCTGTTCAATTCCTCTAATTCCACAGGGACACACCCCCTAACATCATGTTAAACCATTAACTAGGATTCTGAATCTGGCCTGTCTGTTATTTGTCCAAACCTGCTGTATATTACTGTCAAAAACAAACACCCTGGCACTAATGATATGATAGCAGCGTACTGCTGAATATCCTGTCAAACAACACGCCTGGACAATGATATGACTGCAGTACCTGCTGAATATACTGTCAAAACAACACCCTGGATAATGATATGACTAGCAGGTACCTGCTGAATATCACTGTCAAACAACACCCTGGCACTAATGATATGACTAGCAGGTACCTGCTGAATATCACTGTCAAACAACCCCTGGCACTAATGATATGACTAGCAGGTACCTGCTGAATATACTGTCAAACAACACCCTGGCACTAATGATATGACTAGCAGGTACCTGCTGAATATTACTGTCAAACAACACCTGGCACTAATGATATGACTAGCAGGTACCTGCTGAATATACTGTCAAACAACACCCTGGCATAATGATATGACTAGCAGGTACCTGCTGAATTATCACTGTCAAACAACACCCTGGCACTAATGATATGACTAGCAGGTACCTGCTGAATATCACTGTCAAACAACACCCTGGCATAATGATATGACTAGCAGGTACCTGCTGAATATTACTGTCAAACAACACCCTGGCACTAATGATATTGACTAGCAGGTACCTGCTGAATATACTGTCAAACAACACCCTGGCACTAATGATATGACTAGCAGGTACCTACTGAATATTACTGTCAAACACCCTGCACTAATAATATGACTAGCAGGTACCTGCTGAATATCACTGGCAGACAGCAGAATGAGTTGATGACAACATCATGCTCTGGGCCTTGGATTAATGATGTCTGTCTGTCATCTGCAGCTCTCAACGGTTTGTTATCACATGACTGGGGCTTCAGGCCTCACTGCACTTGTTGTTTGAGAGACACTTGGCGTCTCATTGAACCATTTCCACTGAGCAACAGATGGAGTATTATGGCGTCTTGTCAGTGCCATAGATTATAGTGTGTAGAGATCGGAGAGAGACAGGACTGGAGTAAGCAGTTTTATATTGCAGTAGTTGCATTAGAACATTCTGTGTGTGTGTGTGTGTGTGTGTGCTTGTGTGTGTGTGTGTGTGTGTGTGTGTGTGTGTGTGTGTGTGTGTGTGTGTGTGTGTGTGTGTGTGTGTGTGTGTGTGTGTGTGGTGTGTGTGTGTGTGGTGTGTGTGTGTGTGTGTTCAAAACAACCCCATATTCTGCTTAAGAACAGCTGTATAGCTTTGTCAACACGTTCTGAGGACGAGCCACACAGTGTGTTATTATATTCCAGTATGACAACATCCTCGATTCATATTCTCATTAGCATGCGGGTGGGAGTGTCTTCTGAAGGCCTTCACATCATGTTGCCACTCATATGGTGACCAAGCCCTCCTCTGATGTCAGCACTAAACAAAACACTGCCTTCCTGGTTGCTTAGCTCCCACCACACCCATGACAATTAGGGACGTTTATGTGTTCAAGGATCTGACTAGTGGTTCTGACTGATAGAACCTTTCTGTGTTTCTGTACAGACACATATGATTCTTATTGCACATTGACTTATTACCTGTATACTTCTTTATTTAGAAGAATGGCAGGGGAGCAGGAGAGCATAACAAGCCCTTTGATATTTAGTGAGGACGTGTAGAACCTTTCAGGGGGAATATGATGGTCCACATAGTGAGGCTTTTACGTCAGTTTACAGACGTGGCTGCTGGTCAGAAAACCTACAGCACACCATTACACTGGTGAGTTGTTTTAATATCATCAAGGACCGGGGTTACATGTTGAATAAATCAACCAGATGAAAATGGAAGAGCTGGACTCTAGTGACATTTTGGAGGCCATTTGCAATGGGCACCGGCGCGCGCAAGTCAATATTTTGTGGTCACTGGTCAACAGACTTCAGTCTATAGTTGGTCCGAAGCCTGTCCTTACAAATACTAGCCGGGGTCTCACTAGAGCCCTGGACTTTTTTATTTTAACCTTCATTTAACTAGGCAAGAACAAATTCCCATTTACAATGACAGCCTACCGCGGGACAAATGGGTTAACTGCCTTATTCAGGGGGAGAACAACAGATTTTTACCTTGTCAGCTCAGGGATTTGATCCAGTAACCCCAACGTTCTAACTACTAGGCTACCTGGCGCCAGATTTCAATATAGTATGATGACAAACTGTCTGTTGATCTCCCTATGACTGTATCCCCATCAACTTCTGATTGTGTTTCCTCCACCCCAAAAACATCATCTCACATCACATGTGGTCCTCTGTGGCTCAGTAGGTAGAGCATGGTGCTACAATGCCAGGGTTGTGGGTTTGATTCCTGCTGGGATTGCCACATGAAAAGTGTTTAAAGGCATCTGCTAAATTTGGATATTATATGATGTGGTTTACTTTATCTCCTGTCATTGGTCTGCACTGATTTGTTTTCACTATCATGTGACCTCACATTGTTGTAAGAGAGGAGACAAGGGAGAAAGCCAGTTCAGACTCCCCTCAGTATTGATATGCACCCCTCATTGCAGTATGACCTACATCTATCTTTTTCTCTCTCTCGCTCGCTCTCTCTCCTGCTTCTTTAATAAGCGTCATGGATAGATGATAGACAGATAGATGAATGTGATAGATGAATGGTGATAGATGGATAGATGATAGGTGATAGATGATAGGTGATAGATGATATATGAATAGATGATAGGTGATAGGTGATAGATGATATATGATAGGTGATAGATGATATATGATAGGTGATAGGTGATATATGATAGGTGATATATGATAGGTGATATATGATAGGTGATATATGATAGGTGATATATGATATATGATATATGGATAGATGATAGGTGATATATGATAGGTGATATGATAGGTGATATATGATAGGTGATATATGATATGTGATAGGTGATATAGATAGGTGATATATGATATATGATAGGTGATAGATGATAGGTGATAGATGTATATGATAGTGATAGATGATATTATGATAGATGACAGATGATGATAACAGGTGATAGATGAATAGGACATGGATCAATAACTAGGAAATCTGACATTACAGTTGGTACCCATTTCAACGTGCAAGGAGAAAACAAACGTGTCCTTGCCACAAAGGTCATCCCCAATTGTCTTTATCAAGCAATTTACCCCTCAACAATTCCCCCATTCATTGTGTCGCTTTGATCTACTGTCCAGCCACATGCCAGTTTATGTAGGCCAAGCAAACAATGTCCGTGTTTCCTTTTACAAATAATGYGTCTTTGTCTGTTAGTCCAGGGAATGCCTTGCATACAGCATCGGAGAGGCAGTACGATACACGTCCATTACACCCAGTGAATAATAATTACCACGCTGTGTTCGTCAGTTGAGAAGGGTGTGGGCTGCAGCAACTGATGCATTTTGAATAGTCCTGGTGTAGCCTAGGCTAAGTGGTTCCCAACCTTTTTCGGTTACTATTCCACCAACTAAATGTTGCTCTGTCCGGAGTACCCCTGAAGTACCCCCTCATGTGCATTTTACCAGTAAGCTTATAGTCTCACGAGTCTTCTTAAGTACCCCCTGTGGATAGGCCAAGTACCCCYAGGGGTCCTACTGCCCCAGGTTGGGAACGTCTGGTCTAGGCTATACTATGTATGATAGACATGCTCRTGTCTTTATGTTGGCATAATATATATGTATAACATAGGCTTAAATTGAAGGCACTCCGTGGAATAGGTTTGGCGCAGTATGACGAGCACTGCCTCCCAAAATAAGAAAGAAAAAACATATCCCAAAACTTACCTCTCGAGCAATTTGACTGAGGGCATCGTCCTCCGCGGTCAGTCTCTCCCTGTTGGGGATTCTTTTTCTTCCACTGCCAGTAATCTGAGTTCCCATGTTTGTGTATTCTGTGATAAAGTCCTTACTGTAGCATACGTGTCAGCCTCGTAGAAATTCAAAAATGGAACACAGGAGCCGAATGATGACGATGAAGGGCACGCTGGAAAAATATAATCACCATCTCCACGTAATGGAAAAATAGCTCACCAATAACACGCGAAAAGAAGTCAACTATTTTCAATCGGGTAGCTACAATGTAACAACAATCCATYATCAATTCGCTTCCCAGGCACGAGACGTGAAGCCATTCTGATACATTGTTTCAATGTAACCGCCTTCAAACGTAACAAACTGCATCACGAATATCCTTGATTCCTGTTGCTGATAAACAACTAATATCACACGCGTCACTTTGATGTGTCAAAACACCCTCATAGCATCAGGCTACCTATTTGTGTACCTTGGAAAACGAATTGTCATCTAGCTAATCCTAGGTTTCGGTATGGAACACTAAAAGCAAGAACACACGCGAGCCTGATAAATAATCGTTCTGTAGGTAGACCTAACAGCGATTGAATAATGTCCTCGTTATTTGCTTTAGTAGGACGCGGGAGTCGACGAGATGTCAAAGCAGATGGAGGAAAGTTTTATTGCAGCGAATCCCGGATGATGACCACAGCGGGATGAATACACGTTCCGGGGCAGAGCCTCGAGCCTGCTGTAGATAGATAGTGGACACAGTATGGACGGATGGGTGGCCTCAAAACAGTCGAATTTTACTGGTCATACAATTGTCAAAGCAGTTCCTTTGTGTGTTTTTCGTTCAGAATGTATCGTATAGCTTGAGAAAGGTTTGATGCCTTAACAAATATTCTGTAGCCTAATGACCCGAATGGAATAACCCTGAATGCAGAAAGCAGGCCTGTCAGTTGACATGGTCTTTAGACGTCTCCAATAGTCTCGATGCAAACAGATAGGCTATTATCCTACTACTATTTAGAAGGTAGGTCAGCACTGAGTTCAACCAAATAAATCTCACTTGCCATGTCAAAATTGTGCACAGGTCTGTATGACTTTTCTCTGAATAGCCGTGTGTTTATCTTATTCCTTTGTTTCGGTGCATTCTGATTCAAGCCTAAATTATAATATCAGACAATTTTAATCTGTAACGTTAACTCTGATCTCATGTCTAGTCAGTAAACTAGATGAACGCCTTCTGTTTATGCCGGAGAGCTCAGTGCCAATCCATAGCTACTGCGGGGAAATCACTCCCTCTAGTGGAGAAGAATAAGATAACAGATTTGCCCTGAATTATTGTTTTTTAGTGTAATTCATGTTATTGCAGTTGAATTGATGTTTTCTAGTGTCATTCAAATAAAATATAATGTATTTGTCACATGCACCGAAAACAACAGTTGTAGACCTTACAGTGAAATGCTTACTTACAAGCCTTTAACCAACAATGCAGTTTTAATGAAAATACCTATAAAAAAAAAAGTTAAGAGATAAGAATAACAAATAATTAAAGAGCAGCAGTAAATAACACTAGTGGGGCTATATACAGGGGGTACTGGTACAAAGGCATCAATGTGCGGGGGCACCGGTGTCGAGCTAATTGAGGTAATATGTACATGTAGGTAGAGTTATTAAGGTGACTATGCATAGATAATAACAGAGAGTAGCAGCAGCGTTCCGGGGGGAGGGGCAATGTAAATAGTCTGGGTAGCCATTTGATTAGCTGTTCAGGAGTTTATGGCTTGGGGTAGAAGCTGTTTAGAAGCCTCTTGGACCTAGACTTGGTACTCTGGTACCGCTTGCCATGCGGTAGCAGAGAGACAGTCTATGACTAGGGTGGCCGGAGTCTTTGACAATTTTTAAGGCCTTCCTCTGACATTGCCTGGTTCTGGATGGCAGGAAGCTTGGTCCCTGTGATGTACTGGGCCGTACGCACTACCCTCTGTAGTGCCTTGCGGTCGGAGGCCGAGCAGTTGCCATACCAGGCAGTGATGCAACCAGTCAGGATGCTCTCGATGGTGCAGCTATAGAACCTTTTGAGGATCTGAGGACCCATGCCAAATCTTTTCAGTCTCCTGAGGGGGAATAGGTTTGTCGTGCCCTCTTTACGACTGTTTTGGTGTGCTTGGACCATGTTAGTTTGTTGGTGATGTGGACACCAAGGAACTTGAAGCTCTCAACCTGCTCCACTGCAGCCCCGTTGATGAAAATGGGGGCGTGCTTGGTCCTCCTTTTCCTGTAGTCCACAATCATCTCCTTTGTCTTGATCACGTTGAGGGAGAGGTGTTTGTCCTTGCACCACACGGTCAGGTCTCTGACCTCCTCCATATAGGTTGTCTCATCGTTGTCCGTGATCAGGCCTACCACCAGCTGTGTCATCAACAAACTTAATGATGGTGTTGGAGTCGTGCCTGGCCGTGCAGTCATGAGTGAACAGGGAGTACAGGAGGGGACTGAGCACGCACCCCTGAGGGGCCCCCGTGTTGAGGATCAGTGTGGTGGATATGTTGTTTCCTACCCTTACCACCTGGGGCAGCCCGTCAGGAAGTCCAGGATCCAGTTGCAGAGGGAGGTGTTTAGTCCCAGGGTCCTTAGCTTAGTGATGAGCTTTAAGGGCACTATGGTGTTGAACGCTGAGCTGTAGTCAATGAATATCATTCTCACATAGTGTTCCTTTGTCCAGGTGGGAAAGGGCAGTGTGGAGTCCATTGATATGGTATTACAGTTTATTTATGACTCTCTTGGGGTGGGG